>NW_023425401.1:74151640-74344140 GCF_014108415.1 Molossus molossus
TCTGGGTTCATTGTTCTGTGCACTGGTCTATATGCCTGTTCTTGTGCCAGTACCAGGCTGTTTTGATCACAGTAGCTTTGTAGTATAACCTGATATCTGGTATGGTGATACCACCAACTTTGTCCTTCTTTTTTAAGATTGCTGTGGCTATTTGGCATCTTTTTTGGTTCCATATGAACTTTTGAAGTATTTGTTCTAGTTTTGTGAAATATGTCATTGGCATTTTGATGGAAATTGCATTGAATTTATAGATTGCTTTGGGTAATATGGGCATTTAATTGATGTTAATTCTTTTCATCAATGAACAAGGTATATGCTTTCACATTTTTATATCATCCTCTACTTCTTTTTTCAATGTCCTGTAGTTTTCTGCAAATAAGTCCTTTACATCTTAGGTTAAGTTTATTCCTAGGTATCATAATTTTTTTGCCATGATGGTAAATGGGATTGTTTTCTTAGTTTCTCTTTCTGTGAGTTCGTCATTGGTGTATAAGAATGCTGTGGATTTGTTGACATTTATTTTGTATTCTGCTACTTTGTCAAATGCATTTATGAAGTCTAGTAGATTTTCGATGGAGTCTTTAGAGTTTTCTATATATAATATCGTGTCATCTGCAAATAATGACAGTTTCACTTCCTCCTTTGCATATTTGCATCCCTTTTATTTTTTTCTTCCTGTCTGATTACAGTGGCTAAGACTTCCAGTACTATGTTAAATAAGAGCGGTGAAAGAGGGCATCATTGCTTGTTCCTGTTCTTAAGGGAATGCCTTTAGTTTCTGCCCATTGAGTATGATGTTGGCTGTAGGTCTTTCATATATCACCTTTTATTATTGCGTCAAGATATGATCCCTCTATTCCCACAATGCTCAGCGTTTTTATCACAAATGGGTGCTGGATTTTGTCGAATGCTTTTTCAGCACCTATTGATATGATCATGTTTTTTATTTTCATTTTGTTTATGTGATGTATCACATTTATTGATTTGTGAATATTGTACCAGCTTTGCATTCCTGGGATGAATCCCACTTGATCATGGTGAATAATGTTTTTGTTGTATTGCTACATCTGATTTGCTAGTATGTTGTTCAGGATTTTTTTTTTAATTAATTAATTTATTTTTGTTACAGATGTTTCTCCTTTTTCCCCTACTGATTCCCCTCCCCCCTCCCTTTCTGCCCTGTCCCCAGCTTTGTTGTCCATGTCCATTGTTCATGCATACATGCATATAAGTTTTGTGGTTTATTTCTCCCCCACGACACCCTCTTCTGGGGATAGTCAGTCTATACCCCTCTTTCACGTCTCTGGGACTACCCCATTCCTCAGACTCTTATGTTCATTATATTCCACAAATAAGTGAGATCATATGATACTTGTCTTTCTCTGTATGGCTTGTTTTGCTTAGGATAATACTTTCCAGCTCCCTCCATGTCGTCTCAAAGGATAAGAGATCTTTCTATCTTACAGCTGCATAGTACTCCACAGTGTATAAGTACCGAAGCTTTTTTATCCATTTGTCTACTGACGGACACTTGGGCTGTTTCCAGATCTTAGCTATTGTAAATAGTGCTGCTACTGACATGGGGGTACATATATTTTTTTCTGATTGGTGTGTCAGGTTTCTTAGGGTATATTCCTAGAAGTGAGATCACTGGGTCAAATGGAAGTTCAAATTTTAATTTTTGGAGGTAACACCATAGTGTTTTCTATAGTAGCTGAACCAGTCTGCATTCCCACCAGCAGTGTACAAGAGTCCCCTTTTCTACATACCCTCGCCAACACATGTTGTTTGATGATTTGTTGATGGCGGGCATTCTGACAGGTGTGAGGTGATACCTCATTGTTGTTTTAATTTGCATCTCTCTGATGATTAATGATGTTGAGCATTTCTTCATATGTCTCTTAGCTATTTGTATGTCCTGTTTGAAGAGGTGTCTGTTTAGTTCCTCTGCTTATTTTTTAATAGGGTTTTTTGTCTCCCTTCTATGGAGTGGTATGAGCACTCTCTATATATATATTGAAAATTAACCCCTTATCTGATATATCATTGGCAATTATGCTCTCTCATATAGTGGTTAGCCTTTCTGTTTTGATGAGTATATCTTTCGCTGTGCATGAGCTTTTGAGTTTGATATAGTCCCATTTTCTCCTTTGTTTCTATTGCCTTAGGTGATGTATCAGTGAAAATTCTGCTGCGTATGATGTCTGAAATTTTGTTCCTTACAGTTTTTTCTAGGATTTTAATGGATTCATGAGTCACATTTAAGTCCTTTATCCATTTTGAGTTTATTCTTGTGTAGGGTAAAAATTGATGGTCTAGTTTCATTTTTTTTTTTTTTGCATGTAGCTGTCCAGTTTTCCCAACACCATTTATTAAAGAGGCTGTCCTTAGTCCACTGTATGCTCTTGCCGCCTTTGTCAAATATTAATTGAGCATATTGCCTTGGGTCCATTTCTGGGTTCTCTGTTTCTTCCACTGGTCTATATGCCTGTTCTTGTGCCAGTACCCGGCTGTTTCATTACAGTGGCTTTGTAGTATAACCTGATATCTGGTAATGTGATCGCTCCAACTTTGTTCTTTCTTTTCAAGATTGCTGTGGCTATTTGAGGTTTTTTGTTTCCATATGAACTTTTGAAGTACTTGTTCTAATTCTGTGAATTATGCCATTGGTATTTTGATGGGGATTGCATTGAATCTATAGATTGCTTTGGGTAGTATGGACATTTTAATGATGTTAATTCTTCCAATCCATAAACAGGGTATGTGCTTCCACTATTTTATATCTTCCTCTCTTTCTTTATTCCATGACCTGTAGATTTCTGCGAATAGGTCCTTTATTTCTTTGCTTAAGTTTTTTCCTAGGTATCTTAATTTTTTTTGCCGCAATGGTAAATGGGATTGTTTTCTTAGTTTCTCTTTCTGTGAGTTCATCATTGGTGTATAAGAATGCCATCGACTTCTTGACCTTAATTTTGTATCCTGTTACTTTTCCAAATTCATTTATTAAGTCTAGTAAATTTTTGATGGAGTTTTTTACATATAGTATCATGTCATATGCAAATAATGAGTTTTACTTCCTCCTTTCCAATTTGGATCCCTCTTATTTTTATTTCCTGTCTGATTGCTGAGGCTAAGACTTCCTGTACTATGTTAAATAAAAGGAGTGAAAGTGGGCATCTTTGCCTTGTTCCTGTTCTTGAGGGAAATGCTTTTAGTTTTTGCGCATTGGGTATGATGTTGGGTGTATGTCTTTCATATATAGCCTTTCTTATGTCAAGATATGATCCTTCTATTTTCACATTGCTGAGTGTTTTAATCAGAAATGGATGCTGGTTTTTGTCAAAGGCATTTTCGGCATCTATTGATATGATCATGTGGTTTTTATTCTTCATTTTATTTATGTGGTGTATCATGTTTATTGATTTGCGGATATTGTACCTGCCTTGCATTCCTGGGATGGATTCCACTTGGTCATGGTGAATAATTTTTTTGATGTATTGTTGGACCCGATTTGGTAGTATTTTGTTCAGGATTTTGGCATCTATGTTCATCAGGGATATTGGCCTGTAGTTTTCTTTCTTTGCAATGTCTTTTTCTGGGATTTAAATTAGTATTATGCTGGCTTTATAAAACAATTTTGGAAATCTTTCTTTTCTTGAATTTTTTAAAATAGTTTGAGGAGAATGGGTGTTAGTTCTTTTTTGAATGTTCGGTAAAAGTCCCCCATGAAGCCATCGGGCCTGGGCTTTTGTTTGCTGGGAGAGTCTTGATTACCTCTTCAATTTCCTTAGTTGTTATTGGTCTGTTCAAGTTTTCTATCTCTTCCTCGTTCAGTTTTGGGAGACTATGTGTTTCTAGAAACTTGTCCATTTGGCGTAGATTGTCAAATTTGTTGCCATATAATTGTTCATAGTAGTTGTTAACGATCTCTTGTATTTCTGTGGTTTCAGTTATTCTCTTTCATTTTTGATTTTATGTATTTGGGTTCTCTCTCTTTGTTTCTTGGTGAGTCTAGCTAAGGGTCCATCAATCTTGCTGATCTTTTTACAAAACCAGCTGTTTGTTTCATTATCCTTTGAAATTTTTTTTTTTTTGACTTTATGTTGTTTATTTCTGCTCTGATCTTTACTTTTTTTTTTTTTTTATTCTACTTGCTCTTGGGTTTTCTTTTTGTTTGTTCTCCAGTTTTTAAGTTGTGAGGTTAGACAGTCTATTAAAGATTTTTCTTGTTTTTTTGAGTAGGCCTGTAGTGCTATGAACTTCTCTCTCAGAACTGCTTTCGCTGCATCCCATAGATTTTTTGTTGTTGTGCCTTCATTTTCATTGGTTTCCAGGAAGGTTTTAATTTCTTCCTTGATCTCCTCGGTAACCCATTCATTGTTTAATAACATGCTATTTAGCTTCCATGTGTTCAAATGTCTTTGCATGTTCTTGTTGCGATTAATTACCAGTTTCATGCCATTGTTATCTGAGAAGATGTGATTTCAGTCTTCTTGAACTCGTAGAGACGTAGTTTGTGTCCTAACATGTGGTCTATCTTTGAGAATATCCCATGTGCACTTGAGAAGAATGTAAATTCTGTAGTTTAGGGGTGTAATTCTCTATAGATATATATTAAATCCATTTGGTCTAGTGCTTCATTTAGAGTCTCTGTTTCCTTGCTAATTTTTTGTCTAGAGGATCTATCCAGTGATGTCAATGGGGTTTTGATGTCCCCTGCTATGATTGTATTGCTATCTATTTCTCCTTTGATCTCCTCCTGGAGATTTTTAATATATTTGTTGCTCCTATATTAGGTGCATATATATTTATCAAGGTTAAAGCTTTCTGTTGGAAAGATCCTTGTAATATTATGTAGTGGCCTTCTTTGTCTCTGGTAATGGCCTTCATTTTGAAATCTATTTTATCAGATATGAGTATTGCTACCCCAGCTTTTTTTTCCTTTCTGTTTGCTTGAAAGACTTTTTTCCATCCTTTCAATTTCAACCTATGTGACTCTTTTGTTGTGAGGTAGGTCTCTTGTAAACAATATATAGATGAGTCATGCTTTCTCATCCAATCAGATACTCTGTGTCTTTTTATCAGAGCATTCAATCCATTTACATTTAAGGTGATTATTGATATGTACTTATTTATTGCCATTTTTGTTTAGTGTGGTTCCATTTTTCTTCCTATTTCTCCTGCTAATTATAGCAGTCCTTTTAACATTTCTTGCAGTGCTTGTTTGGTGATAATGTATTCCCTTAGCCTATTTTTGTCTGGGTAGGCCTTTATTTGACCTTCTTTTTTGAATGATAGCCTTGCTGGCTAGAGCAGTCTTGTATTCAGATCTTTGTTTTTCATGACCTTGATTACCTCATGCCATTCCATTATGGCCTGTAGTATTTCTGTTGAGAAGTCATCTGAGAGCCTTATGGGGATTCCTTTGTAGGTTACCTGTTGCTTCTCTCTTGCTGATTTTAGGATTCTCTCTTTGTCTTATTTTTTAGCACTTTGATTACTATGTTTGTTGGTGTGGACCTGTTTGGCTTCTTCTTTCTTGGGGCTCCCTGAGCTTCTTGAACTTGAATGCCTTCTTCCTTCACCAAATTAGGGAAGTTTTGTGTCACTGTTTCTTCAAATATATTCTCTAAACCTTCCACATTTTCTTCTTCTTCAGGGACTTCTATGATGCTAATGTTATTACATTTCCAGTTGTCCCACAATTCTCTTAAGCTCTTTTCCTGTTTTTAAATTACTTTTTCCTTTGGTTTTCTGATTTGTTTGATTTTTTTCTACTCTGTCTTATAATTCACTGCTCTGGTCCTCATCTTCCTCTACTCTGCTATTTAGACTTTCCAATGTGTTCTTTATTTCCGATATGTCATTCTCATTTCTTCTTACTGGTTTTTAATGTCCAACTGGTTGATTTTCAACATTTTTATGTCTTTACTCATGGTGCTCATGTCCGTACACATGCTGTTGAGCTTTCTCAAGATCATGGCTCTGAATTCAAGTTCTGTTAACTTGCTTAACTGCACCTCATTTATCTCATCTTTGGTAGAGGTCTCTTGTTCTTTCATTTGGCTTTTGTTTCTGTGTTTCACCATTTTGGCTATCACAGTGGGCTTTGGAGCCTGCAAAATTTTCCCTGTGGGTGTTGGTGTTCTGCTATTTGTGGCTCCTTCTCCTGGGTTTGGATGAGGCAGGAAGGACCCACTTTAAACACCACTTTCAAGTCTTACTTTCCTGGTTTGAGTTGCTTGCCCTGGGAATGGTAGTAATCCTCTAGCTTTTTTGCCTGAAGGCTATTAGTAGTAGTCACCTAAAGATCCTTGGTTTCTGAGTTGAATGAATAACTCCTTCAGGTGCTCAGTGTAAGAGGATTTCCAGAGGGTGGGGCAGATGCTGGTGGTTAATGTGCCTCAGTTAGCATTTCAATGGCCACCAGATTGGGTTGAATCTCTGAGGGAGGGGCCACTGCCTCTCCCCAAGACCCTGGGGAGGAGTAAGATGACCACAGTCCTATGCGGGTGTAACTCAGCAAAAGCTCTGAGTGCCCTCCAAATCCCGAGTGTCCCCACATAGTTCCAGTCCAGTCTGCCTTTCCTCTACCAGATCTTAAGGTGAGTGGCTGCTGCTAATTTAGCCTCTGTCCCGGCTCTGCGCTGTTGAGCTGTTTGGGACTTTTACCCGAGGGTGCGGCTCCCAGCTAAGGGTACCGCTCCCAGCTAAGGATGCCGCTCTTGACCAAGGCTATGGCAGCTCCCAGCCAATGGCGTAACACCTAGCCGAGGGTGCAGTTCCTAGCCAAGGCCGCAGGTTCCAGCAGAGCTGCAGGTCCTAGTCAAGGCCGCTGCAGGTCCCAGCAGAGGTTGCAGGTCCCAGCCGAGAGCACATCTCCCAGCCGAGGCCACATGTCCCAGCCTAGGATGTCGCAGGTCGCAGCCCAGGCCATTGCAGACCATGGGTCTCAGGACCCCTCATGCATCTTCGCAAGCCTTTGAGAATTGAGTCAGTGTCCCTGGTTATGTGGTCCTCCAAGCTGCTTTTCAGTTGCCTTTTCCTGACAATTTGTCTTTATTTTTGTTGTAATTCCAGTTTGGCCCTGGGAGATGGTCTGTGTTACTTCCATTCACTCTGCCACCATTTTCCTGCTATTAGGGATTTTGGCTTCTATGTTCATTAGGGATATTGGGCTGCAGTTTTCTTTCTTTGTAGTGTCTTTTTCTGGTTTTGGAATTAGAATTATGCTGGCCTCATAAAACGAGTTTGGAAGTCTTCCTTCTTCTTGAATTTTTAAAAATAGTTTGAGGAGAATGGGTGTTAGTTCTTCTTTGAATGTCTGTAAAACTCCCCCCGTGAAGCCATCCGGACTTTGGCTTTTGTTTGCTGGGAGAGTCTTGATTACCTCTTCAATTTCCTTAGTTGTTATTGGTCTGTTCAAGTTTTCTATCTCTTCCTCGTTCAGTTATGGGAGACTATGTGTTTCTAGAAATTTGTCCATTTTGCTTACATTGTCGAATTTGTTGCCATATAATTGTTCATAGTAGTTGTTAATGATCTCTTGTATTTCTGTGGTGTCAGTTGTTACTTCTCTTTCATTTCTGATTTTCTGTATTTGGGCTCTCTTTTTTTGTTTCTTGGTGAGTCTAGCTAAGGGTCCATCAATCTTGTTTATCTTTTTGAAAATCCAGCTCTTTGTTTCACTGATCCTTTGAATTGTTTTTTGGGTCTTCTTGTCATTTATTTCTGCTGTGATGTTTACTATTTCCTTGCTGCTACTTGCTCTGGGTGTTCTTTTTGTTTGCTTTTTAGTTCTTGAAGTTGTGAGATTAAATAGTCTATTAGAATTTTTTCTTGAGGTAGGCCTGTAGTACTATGAACTTCCCTCTCAGAACTGCTTTTGCTGCATCCCATAGGTTTTTTTGTTGTTGTTATGTTCATTTTCATTGGTTTCAAGGAAGTTTTTAATTTTTTCCTTGATCTCCTCGGTAACCCATTCATTGTTTAATAACATGCTCCTTAGCTTCCATGTGTTCAAATGTCTTTGCATGTTCTTGTAGCGATTGATTACTAGTTCCATGCCATTGTGATCTGAGAAGATGCTTGATATGATTTCAGTCTTCTTGAACTTGTAGAGACTTAGTTGTATCGTAACATGTGGTTTATCTTTGAGAATGTCCCATGTGCACTTTAGAAGAATGTGAATTCTGCAGTTTTGGGGTGTAATTCTCTGTGAATATCTATTAAATCCATATGATCTGGTGTTTCATTTAGTGCCTTTGTTTCCTTGATATTTTTTTGTCTAGAGGATCTATCCAGTGATGTCAATGGGGTGTTGAAGTCCGCTGTTATGATTGTATTGCTATCGATTTCTCCTTTGATGTCCTCCAGAAGATTTTTAATATATTTTGATTCTTCTATATTGGGTGCACATATGTTTATCAAGGTTATATCTTTCTGTTGGATAGATCATTTCAATACTATGTAGTGGCTTTCTTTGTCTCTAATTATTGCCTTCATTTTAAAATCTATTTTATCAGATATGAATATTTCTACCCCTGCTATTTTTTTTCTTTCCATTGGAGTGGAAGATTTTTTTCCATCCCCTCACTTTCAACCTATGTGAGTCTTTTGTTGTGAGATTGGTCTCTTGTAAACAACATATAGATGAGTAATGCTTTCTCATCCAATCAGATACTCTGTGTCTTTTTATCAGAGGATTCAATCCATTTACATTTAAGGTGATTATTGATATGTACTTCTTTATTGTCATTTTTGCTTAGTGTGGATATATTTTTCTTCCTATTTATTCTACTAATTACAGCAGTCCTTTTAGCATATCTTGCAAAGTTAATTTGGTGTTAATATATTCCCTTAGCCTTTTTTTTGTCTGGAAAGTTCTTCATTTGACCTTCTATTTGGAATTATGTCCTTGCTGGATAGAGTAGTCTTGGATTCAGATCCTTGTTTTCATGACCTTGATTACCTCATGTCATTCCATTCTGCCCTGTAATGTTTCGGTTGAGAAATCACCTGAGAGCCTTATGGGGGTTCCTTTGTAGGTAACCTGTTGCTTATCTCGTCCCGCCTTTAGGATTCTTTCTTTGTTTTTAATTTTGGCATTTTGATTACTATGTGTCTTGGTGTGGGCCTGTTTGGGTTCTTCTTACTTGGGGCTTTCTGTGCTTCTTGAACTTGAATACTTTCTTCCTTCACCAAATTAGGAAAGTTTTATATCACTATTTCTTAAAATATATTCTCTAATCCTTGCTCATTTTCTTCTTCTTTGGGGACATCTATGATGCTTATATTATTATGTTTCCAGTTGTCCCACAGTTCTCTTAATCAGTGTTCCTGTTTTTTGTTTTTTTTTTTCTTTTTGGTGTCTGGTTGATTATTTTCTACCCTGTCTTCTTATTCACTGATTCAGTCCTCAGCTTCCTCTATTTTGCTCTTTAGACCTTCCAATGTGTTCTTTATTTCCGATATGTCATTCTTGATTTCTTCTTGCTGGTTTTTAATTTCCAATTGGTTGATTTTCAACATTTCTATGTCTTTACTCATGGTGTTGATGTCCTTACTCATGCTGTTGAGCTTTCTCAAGATCATGGTTTGAATTCTAGCTCTGTTAACTTGCTTAATTGCTCCTCATTTATCTCATCTTCGGTAGAGGTCTCTTGTTCTTTCATTTGGCATTTGTTTCTTTGTTTTACCATTTTGGCTATTACTCTGAGCTTTGGAGCCTGGCAAATGTTTCCTGTGGGGGTTGGTGTTCTGCTGTTTGTGTCTCCCTTTCCTGGTTTTGGATAAGCGAGGCAGGACCCACGTTGAACACCACTGTCAAGTCTTGGTTTCCTAGTTAGAGTTGCTAGCCCTGGAAAGGTTCATTTATCCTCTAGCTTTTTGCATAGAGTATATTAGTCTCGGTTACTTGAATAACCTTGGTTTCTGAGTTGAATGAAAAAGTCCTCAGGTGCTCAGACTAAGGGAATTTCTCAAGGGTGCAGCTGATGCTGGTTGTTAATGAGCCTCACATTTCATTTTAATGGCCCATCGAGTGGGGCTGAATCTCTGAAGGAGGGGGCGCTGTCTCCCCAGAGCCCTGGGAAGGAGTAAGATGGCCACTGCAACTCAGCAAAAGCTCTGAGCTCCCTGCAATTTCCAAGTTTCCACACACAGTTCCAGTCCAGTCCACCCTCCCTCTGCTGGAGCCCAAGGTGATTCGCTGTGGCTATTTTAGTATCTGTCCTGGCTCTGAGCTCTGGGGCCACTTGGGACTTTAACCCTGAGGCGCTGTTCACAGTTAAGGCTGCTGCCGAGCATGGGTTTTCTGCCCCCGCATTTCTACCAGGATCGAGTCAGTGTCTCTGGTTATATGATCCTCACAAGCTGCTTTTTTGTTGCTTTTTTCTGATGATTTGTTTTATTTTAGTTGTAATTCCAGTTTGGTCCTGGAAGATAGTCTGTGTAGCTTCCATTCACTCCGCCGTCATTTTGGAATCTGTAGGTTTTTTTAAATATATAATTTCATATTAATTTAGAAAAAATGATAACCTTGAATATTAAAAAAGAAAAAGTTAGTCATATTGAGTTAGGGAATAATTTAGATTGCTAGATTTTAATAAGATTTCTATTTCTTTTGGTGGCATATAGCAGGCAGGAAATAATTATGGACAAAAGATTAACACAAGGACAGACAAGAGTGGAGCCTGCCTCATGTGCAAAACTTTATTTGTTGAATGTAGTAATTAGGTATTTAGAAATAAATTGCTATAATTTCTGACAACATTCAGAGAAATAAAATATTCCTAAATCGTATTTTATTTAAAAAAATTATTTTCCTTCATTAATTTTCCACAGAGAGGAAATGAGAGATCAGTACATCAATGAGAGAGAACATCATTTGGCTGCCTACTGCATGCTCCCCACTGGGGATAAGGCCCACAACCTGGGCATGTGTCCTGACCAGGAATTAAATTGGTGTTCTCTTGGTGCAAGGGCCGACGCTCAACCACTGAGCCACACTGGCCGGACCATAAATTTTATATATATATATATATATTTTTTTAAGATAGAGTGGGGGGAAGAGAGAGGAACATTGACATGAAAGAGACACGTTGAGTGGCTACCACCCGCACAACCCCCAACCAGGGCCAGGGACAAACTGCAACCGAGGCACGTGCCCTTAGCAGGAACCGAACCCTGATCTCTCTGGACCGCAGGCCGATGCTCCAACCGCTGAGCCAAACCGGCCAGGGCCCTAAATTATATTTTAAAAAAGGGAGAAATACAACAACAGAAGCAGTTGACAAAGAATGCTAGAATGTAAAGGAGTTTGAGTTACCTTAATACTTATGACTAACTAAGACAATGTTTTCGAGTTACACTTTGCAGAATACTTAAGACTTTGTGGAATACCCCGAAGGGATCTGAGGAAATAATAGTGGTAAGACTGAGTATTTGAGCTTTGCATTAAATCAGAATACTTCATTTTTATTTGTTTAAATAGTGACCCCTCAGTAAGGTTTTATTAGAAGTCAGGATTTTTAGCCAAAGGTGTTTGGAAACCATTTAAATAAAATTAGTGAAATATCTAAATGCTAAACAAAGATGGCATATGATGTCACACATCTCTTTAATACCTGTAGTAGACATTGCTAATTCAACACAGTATACCTTTATGCTGCAGATTCAGATTCAGTCTCCACACTGCTTTCTATGTGGTCACTACCAATCAATCAGTTTTGGTGTGTAAGTCAAAATCCACTGATTATCTCACTCCTATAATTTTATTGGGCCTTCAGAACATTTATTTCAACCTAAGAAAACTATGAGTCGAATCTTTAAGATTAAAGAAGGAATTGGCTATAAAAGAGAGTTGTTAAATAGGAAATGGATCTGAAAAATAGAAATTAAAATAAGTATTAAGGTAATAATGCTCACATTGTGATTATAAGGAGAAAATGCTTATTATCAATTTTTAATTGTGTAAAGGTCTACAAAGCTAATTAAGTAGGCCTCTGAGGCAAGTGAAATCAGTCATGTTTCAGTTGAGAAACTTGAGACATAAATAATATCATTATATGCATTTAACCTTTTTAATTAAATTTATTGAGGTGACATTGGTTAATAAGATCATATAAGTTTCAAGTGTACATTTCTATAATTCATGATCTGTATATTGCATTGTATGTCCATCACCCAAAGTCAAAATTTTTCAATTACTATACATTTAAAATTTAATCACCAAAAGTTTAAACCTTCTAAATCAATGTAAAAGTGGCAAATAAAGTCTACATCCCTTGGAAATACATCTCATGCTGTCTCTGTGGTCCTTGTTTTATACCAAACAATGGATTTAAAGTTCTCCAAATTAAAATGTACAGGAGCATTTTATAATTAAGCTTGAAGATTTATAAAGTAATGAATGCATTAACAACTATATTTACTTGACATTGAATATGCTTTATATTCAATGAAGTCATTGAACTAATTGTGATATAAATTAAATGTTAATTTTCAAAACAGTAACAATTATTTATCTTTATTAGCAGGGCTACTGTAATGTAATGCTGGGATTGAATTTACCTAGGACTTCATATCAAGGTTGAGGTGAAAATCTTGTACAAGGTCTGGAAAAAATAGGTAAGTGGATTAAATAAATTAAAATAGGTCTTATGGTAAAAATTCTTTTTTGCTCATTGTGCTGATTATTGTTTTTCTAATGTTTGTTTTATTCTTTAATATTTTGGTTAAGTATCTTTACCCAAAGGATTATACAAGCTATCAGTGAACCATAGAGACATGTCAAGTATGGCAATAGGAAGACTGTCTCTTCTCTTGGACCTCCCGTTTCACTCCTTGTTGTGCTCTCTCTTAATATTAAATTTGGTCTCACTGTTTTTGAAATTTAACATAAATGTATGCAGAATGTGAATTTGTTTTTGAAATATTAAAATTATTAGGCAAAAAAAGCACTTGGAGCATTATGCTGGCCTTTTATTCTGATGCTTTTCGTGTTATTTTATTAAGATTCAGTTGATATTGGAGCTTTGAGGGCATCTAGAAATGTCAAAAAAGAAAATGAATAACGTACTTGAAATATATTTTTCTTGGAAGTTTGATTTGTCTTGTAAACTTTTTGAGACCCAGCAAGTCAGCTGTTTAAAAAAGGATTTGTTGCCCTGGCTGGTGTGGCTCAGCTGACTGAGCGTCATTCCGTGCACCGATAGGTTGCTGGTTCGATTCCCAGTCAGGGCACATGACCAGATTGTGGTCTTGATCACCAGTAGGGGGAATGCAAGAAGCAGCCAATCAGTGGTTCTCTCTTATATATGTTTCTCTCCTCCCTCCTTTCTCTCTCTAAAGAAAAATCAATAAAAAATATATTTTAAAAAATGGATTTAAATTAAATTTCTTGAGGTGACAATGGTTACTAAGATTATACAGGTTTCAAATGTACAATTCTATAATGCATGATCTGTATATTGCATTGTGTGCCCACAATCCAAAGTCAAATCTTTTCCTGTCACTATATATTTAACCCTCTTTATCCTTTACTACTCCCCCCACTGCCCTTCCCTTGGGTAACCACCATACTGTTGTCTATGTGAGTTTTTGATTGTTTTCTTGTTAATGTTGCACTTCTTTAAATCTAATTGTTGTTTTCCTTGGTTAATATGTCAATTTATAGCTTTCAGTTCATTGTTTGGTCCAAAGTAAGGCCCATGAAGACAGCATGTGATACGTTTCCAAGAGATGCAGATTTTATTTCCCATTCTTAATTAATATATATATAATGTTTCTGTAAAAGTAGTTTTTTAGTGCCATTATTGATCTGTAGCATCAATCAAGCATTACATAGCAAAATCTATAATAATATAATTATAAACAGAAAGCAAAAATAAATTTTAGGTGAAGATGTAAAAAATAAATAAATGATGTAAAAATAAATTTACATCACTTCTCTTCACAGAAGCAAAGATTTGGAAGTCAGGTAGATATGAGTTTGCATTCTTGTAGCCACTTGTTAGATTTTTAAAAATCAACTTTTGTTAATTTTCTAAAAATAAAATTGTGCTTCAGTTTTCAAACAGTACAATAAGGAACAGATATAACTGTTTTGGGATTATCATGAGAATTTAGCACTTGATACATAGCTATTTTCAAGAAATATTAGTTTTTTTCCCTTTTCACTCCTCTTTTCTTCTCCTCAAAGCCCTAAAAAGAATGCCAGGTGGAATCTTCCTATTATCAAACAATTTTATTTTAGTATCTGCATTTTACCTCTCAGAGCAGGTAAATAACCTTCCCTACATTATACTTTTAAAATATGAGCTAAAATATTGTCTCATAAAACTTACAACTGAGAATGTGTATATGGGTAAATGGTTATTTGGGTGAGTATGTGTGTGTTTTACTTCATAATATTTGCAATTATTTTTAGTTTCCATTGTAAGATTATTAAATCCAAATAAAATGTTCATTTTATTTATTTCAATGGAGTAGAAAAAAAACTTCAATCACATACTTATAAAAAACTACTGTTTCATAACTATTAAAAATTAGGTATCGTACATGAAATATTTGCTCTAATTTTTAAATTACTGTAAATGAACTATATAGACAGCTGATTTGGCTGAAGGGGGCTGGGCTGGGTCAGAGATTCAGAAACACGGTGTGCTGACATTCTTGGGAAAAAGAAGCAGAGTAAACAAGAGGAAATAGAGGGGCTATAGTGTGTAGCTGTTAAAAATGCAAGCCTGAAAATCAGTTTGCCTAGAACTGAGTTATGGTTCCAAAACAAAACTACCATATGTGAAACTTTGAAGAAATCATTTTCACTCTCTAACCCTTAATTTCTGAATCTAGAAAATAGAGATAATAGCATCTACTATATAGAGCTGATTTGAGAACTAAATGTGTGAATTCAGATAAAGGCTATCGTAAGCATTAAAATTTGTTCTTGTTTTGTTCCCTATTATATTAGTTTCAAAGGTTGATTCTAGTATCCAGGCCACCTGGCAAATATCCTGTATAACATTCTACTTTGGACCGAGAAATGGTAAAAATGAGTTAATTCTGTAAATGTGCTTACTGTCTATGTTTTGGTTAGGATGAATATTAGTTTTCTAGTGCTATGTAACATTATATATTTAAAAGCTTAAAACAAGTTAAATTTATTATCTCACAGTTTCCACAGGTCAGAAAAAAGGCATGAGTTAGCTTAGGGTCTCATAAGGCTGCAATTAAAATATGAACCAGACTGAATTTTTATTTGGAGTTCAGTGTCCTCTTCCAAATCCACTGGGTTTGGGCAAAATTTAGTTCATTGCCATTTTAGGACTGCAATTCTCAGCGCCTAGAAGCCACCCATGATTCCAATCTATGTGGCCCTCTCTATATGCAGTTCATATCATAGCAGCTTGCTTCTTTACAGCTAGCCAGAGAGCCTCTTTGGTATGCTAGCAAGATAGAGCCATGTATGTGTGTAGGTAGGTATGTATGTATGTATATATAGAATATGTATATGTATATTAACATAATCATTGAAGTAACATCATATAACTTTTTTTTATATTCTGTTGATTAAAAGCAAGTCACAGTTCTGCCCACAAAGAATGGGAGGGAATTTTATAGGACATGAACATTGGAGAACCCTAGGGTCTCTCTGTCAAAGCATTTTAAATTTCTTGATTTAAAATTCATGACAAACTTCAGAGGAGCAGGGAGGGGAGAGAAGAGATAAACCAAAGAACTTATGCATATAAGCATAACCAATGGACACAGACAACAATGCTGGGGAGATGGAGGGATGGGAACAGGAGGAGGGTGTCAATGGGAGAAAAAGGAGAAACATCTGTAACAAAAAAAAATTAATTAAATTAAAAAGTATAAATAAAATAAAATTTATGTAACATTATTTTAGAATTTTGTAATTATTTAATATTTAATTAAAAGGAATAGTCTCATAAATTGGAATATTTTATTCTCAGTTATGTTTTTTTTTTTTTTTTTTAATCCTCATCTGAGGACAGACACTTTTCCATTTTTTGTACAGACAGTGTGGGAGGGAGAGAGAGGAAGAGAGAGAGAGAGGGAAACATCGATGTGAAAGGGACACATCGAGTGGCTGCCACCCGCACGACCAACCAGGGCTGGGGACAAACTGCAACCGAGGTACGTGCCCTTAGCGGGAACCGAACCCGGGTCTCTCTGGACCGCAGGCGGACGCTCTAACCGCTGAGCCAAACCGGCCAGGGCAATTCTCAGTTATGTTTACAGTATAACTCCCAATAGGCCATTTCTGTGCCTAATATATATCCATTATTTCGAGCTGGCTTACCACCAGACTAAATACAACCTAATGTGGTATTTAATACTCTCCACAATCTGACAAAATCTAAATATCCAACTCTTTTCCTCCATTATTCTAATATGCACTCCTTGAGCTACATGCCTCACACTTGCCTACATCTTTCCAATACACACCCTATTGTTTTCCTTTTTTCATATCTTTGAAGCATGTTTATATCTTTACCATTTCCATTATATTTTTCCTGTTTCTTTCTTTTTAGCCAGCCCAGGACTTTTAATGCATAGATTTGTGTTATATGTATCCTTTCATATAACAGGATTTTAAGAAATATTAATTAAATAATAAAATAGCTTCTTGATTTAGAACAGTGGTCAGTTTTAAAGTCATATTCAGTTTGAGAATCATATTTCCAAGGATGTTCTTCTTAGATTATACACTCTTATATTGACTCAGTAATCTGAAGTGCTCCTCAAATAACCCTTAAATTGTCTTTAACAATTTATTGCCACTTACACATTTGGAACTGATTGCACATGAGGAAAAAAATGACTAAGTGGGATCCAGAGGGTGGGTTGTGGTAGGCGGCCTCTAAGGGTCCTCAATGATCTCTATCACTTGGTTTTTATACCATTGTTTTCT
Source organism: Molossus molossus (assembly GCF_014108415.1). Lineage (NCBI taxonomy): Eukaryota > Metazoa > Chordata > Mammalia > Chiroptera > Molossidae > Molossus > Molossus molossus. The sequence continues at coordinate 74,168,583 of NW_023425401.1, forward strand.
CCCCTCACGTAGTTATTAGAGTTGGTCTATGTGGCATATAGAATATGGCCAAGTGATAGTATGATGCTTTCCAGATTAGGTTTTAGATATTAAATTGTCTGTTTTGGGTATTCTTTTTCACTTGTTTCCCTCCCTCCTTCTCACTCTCCCCTTCTCTCTGTCTTGTGGCTTGTTATGGGAGAGGCTAGCTGGTCCAGGTGGCGAGGAACTAAGCCCTCTGACAGACAGGGAGGAACTGGCAACAATCTGCAACTTCCTAAGGAATCCTAAGCTTAAACCATCCAGCTGAACCACTCTCTCTGATTCCTGATTCGTGATCCTCATATTATACGTGAGATAATAAATATTTTTTGTTCTAAACTGCTAAGTTTGTATGTAATTTGTTATATAGCAATAGATAGTTAATATATAATATCTTATCCCTAAATTTATTTCCACAAATTTCATTACTGTCCTTGCCTATTGTAGGGAATATGATAATTAATAGTGGACTGAATATATGGTCTATAAGTAAATGTAATAAGATAAAGCATTACATTTATAAGTTAGTAAGCCAAGTGAGAAGAAAGTGTGAAATGTTTAGAATTCACCTCGAATACTGATTTTATAATATATAGAGGCCACTTTTAACCTCTTGCCCATTGATCACATCAATGTTGGAGAACCAAGCTTATTTGAGGCTGGGCAGGTATGGATGTTGGTCTGGTACTGGTTCTTTTGTAAAAGAGCTGTTTGGAATAGTTTAAAACATTGTTACCTTTACAATAGATTGCAGAATCTATTTTACTAGTCTATCATGCTAGTTTTCTGTTGTTCTTCTTCAATGTCTTTACAGAGTTATAAAAAATAGAGTTATAAGAAAGCATCTAGATATATATACATATATTTGGGATGCTATGCTTTGAAATGTTGAGTTCACTAGGAAAGTAATGCATTTGCTCTCTGAAAAAGGAAATTGAGAAGTATAAAACAACAAGTAATAGAGCAACATTTTTGTCATAAATTCTCATTAAACTATCATTTTATATTTCACTATTTATTTACCATGATGATAGAACCTAGGCAAAAATATAGTTTCTATTTAAAAGGGAAAAAAATGGAATTTTGTTCCTTTAAAAAATGAGAGTTTACATTTATAATTTAAATTTTTGGCTTGGAGTGATCTGCTAGTATACATTTTGATACCATTATACAAAATAACAAAATATGGATTTTAACTAGCCTGTTTTCAGTTCAACTGAACATTAAGTATATTTTTAATGATTGTATGTACTTGGAAGAGCACCATTCTAGTAATCTGCTTTTTACAGTCCATATCAAGTATGAACCAACATCACTCATTACAAAGTTTGTGCTTTGCAAAACATTTTCATGGCATCTAAAAGTATTTCCCCACTTATCTTGAAATTAGTTTTTAATGATACCATTTTCCAAAATAAGTTGTTGTTCAAACTTGCTGACTGTTTTGTGGTTAAAAATCTCATCCAGAAGCTATATTTAAAGCGTCATACAAATTTGTAAGGAAAAGTTCACTGAAACCACAGTTATATTAGTAAAATGTATGAAAATTTTATAGAAGTAATACTGCAGTTTGAATATTTTTCCTGCCCCCTCTCCCATATGACATCTAAGGAATGAATATGAAACCTCATTTTTAACTGTTGACAATTCAATTTTTTACTATTATCTGCTGGAGAACAGAGAACTATTAATGTAGGTGCATGTAAAGTTAAGTTAGAGTCTGCAGCTTTCTTTCAGCTGTCAGTCTTATTAAGGAGCCCTTCATGTGCTGAACCGATCACCTGGTATTGTACAAGCGATGCATTTGAAAGCCTATGTAGAGCTTCTTTTTCTTTACTGTAGCTTTATTAGGCCTTGCTCACATTTTTGCTGTTGCTCGGCCTTATCCAACTTTCTAGCTGCAACTCACACAGCATAGTAGGTCTAATATAGATTGACATTTTTGCCAGAAGACTGACACTTGTGTTTCAGACTTGCTAATGCCCACTGAATCATTTTATAGAGGATAAACTAATAGATTGCCATATGAGACCTCTCTGAAATCAAATGGAATAATTTGACAGGTTTAAGTCCATGAAAGAGGCAAAGCAATGAAACAGATGTGAAAACTTTTATGTTCAGTATATCAAAATATAAATGTTCTTGTTTTGCCCAAATAATTAAATGTTAAACATAATTCTCAGTTGCCATATTTTTGGTCTTAAGTAACGGGTCCTCTGTAAAAAAGTAATATAAATAAAATCTTTTGAGAATACAATATTGCGTAGATTTTTTTTTCCCTGTCTCTTTCTGATACTTAAGTGCCTGGGTCAGTAGCCTCAGAGAATTTAATAAACAACACAAATGAATGGTTTTGCCAAAGTGCACTCAAGAATTTAAGGTTGGGAAAATAACAGTAATCCTGAGCCTCATAAAAGATACTAGTAATGTTGAGTGCTTTATTCATTAATGAAAGGTTTGTGTTGCACTGGCCAGTTCGGCTCATCAGTTGGAGCATTGGCCTGCGAACCAGAGAGACCCAGGTTTGGTTTCTGATAGGAGCACATACCAAAAAAACAAAAAGAGTATGTGTTCACGAAATAACAATCTTTTCAGAAACTCTCCTATGACATTTTTTTTTTTCTTTTTTGAGTACAATATTATTAGGATTATATAAAGAATTATATATATATATATATATATATATAGTCATTCAAAATAATTTGGGGGAGGAAAAATAAGTTAGAATAACCTTATCATCTTAAACCTATGAAATTATGACAACAGCATATGTTACCATAAAAACAAATATTGATATATTTAATGTGTGGAAAGTCTAATTCAGAGAAATGAAGATCTCTGTCCATGTAGATCAGATTAAAAATAAATATAGAAGAAAAATTAGTTAAAGGGTTTTGGTAGAAAAGTTTCTGAACTTGCTAATTAAAGACATTTTTATCTTCAACCTTATAAAGAATCATTCTTATTAATATTTTCTTCTGCAATTTCTCTTATGTTTTCTCCAAATTCAATATAGTTTTCATTTATAGCCCTCTTAAATGTGTAGTTTGCTTCTAAAATTTTCTAAGCATTTTATTTATTCGTTTCTCAGGTAATGATTAATACTTACTTTTAGTTATACATTTTAAATTTATCCATTAAATCCATTTTTTTTTCTTGTCTCTAGGTACCCGGTTGTTCACCATTTCTCACAGCTATGAACTATTTATGCTATAATGATTTCAACTAACTTTGTCATCAGTTAGAGGCAAAACATACATTACATTCTTATATGAACAATAAATGACCCATTTTCAAGAAATCTTTGACACACTTTTTTGCTTTTTTAAGTAATGTTATCAGTCAGGAACAGCTGAGGTTATTAACCATAAATTTGACCCTTTTTACTCCGTAGACTTTAGTCAGTCTCAGGGTTCAGGGTTTCTCTGACAGTATAAAAGGCTGAAAAACTATAAACATGCTTCAGGTTCTCTTGTTAGTGAACTGAAAGAGAAGTTATCACATATCAATTATCCTCCTATAGTAAGGCTAAAAGTGCAATTAGTTACATATTTATTAAATAATAAATATGCACCACATAATGATGTTTTGGTCAATGATGGACCTCATATACAATGGTGGTCACATAGATTATAATGGAATTGAAAAATTCTTATTGATTAGTAAAGTCATAACCATCATAACATCGTAGCATAACACATTGCTCATGCATTTCTGATGATGATGGTATAAAAGTGCCTGCATTGCCATGGCCAGTTTGGCTTAGCAGTTAGAGCATCGGCCCGTGGACCAGAGAGTCCCAGGTTCAGTTCCTGCTAATGGCAGGTACCTCGGTTGCAGTTTGTCCCCGCCCCCGTTGGGGTTGTGTGGGTGGCAACCACTCCATGTGTCTCTCATGTCAATGTTTCTCTCTTCTTCCCTCTCTCTCTCCTACTCTATCTGAAGATAAATGCAAAAATGTCCTCTGGTGAGGATTAAAAAAAAAAAAAAAAAAAAAAAAAACGCTTGCATTGCCAGTGGTATAAAAGTATAGCACATACAATTATGTATAGTACATAATAATTGATAGTGATAATAAATCACTATGTTTGAAAGATTCAAGAATTGTTATTCTGGAGCATCATCTCAATCCATTGAAATTTTTCTTTCCAGCATTTGTGAACATTTTGGCTCAAATAAGCTCACAAAAATTCTCTTAAATTTTTTTTTTGAAACTCTAGGTAAGATGACTGTGGTGGACAATTACTTAGCAGGGCAAATATTCAATATGAGCGAAATCTCCCTAGTCTGGAAACAGATGCCTAAAAGGACTTTCATCCATAAGAAGAACAAGTTAAAGCCAGATTTCAAGGCTTTTAATGATAGGATGACAGTCCTGCTGGGGGGCAGTATTACAGGTTACAGTTTAAAGTGTTTGTAATCTGACACAATGAGAACCCCAAGGCCTTCCAGCATATCAGTAAACACACACTGCCAGTGTTCTACAGGAGCTATAAGTAGTGAAGAGTGACTGAGTTCCCTCTTCCAAGATGCCCTCCTGAGTTACTATGCCAGTGAAATGGAGTACTGTTTGGAAAATAACATGCCTTTTAAGATTTTGCTTATTGTTGATAATGCTCCTGGACATTTCCTTTGTTTGGTGATTTTATACCAATGTCAAAGTGTTTTTTTCTCCCTCCAAATACTACTTCTTGTATCAAACCAATGGATCAAGAAGTTATAGCAGCTGTTAAGAGCTACTGCCTGAGGAGGACTTTTTCCTGGGCTATTGCTGCAACTCTGGAAGACATTGATACAATTCTGGAAGGATGACTGCATAGGTGACTACATAAAGATCATTGCTTGGGCTTGAGATGGTGACAAAAAGGAGTGCATAAGTGACACCAGAAGAAGACATCAATTAGTAGGTTTATTTATGACTTTAAAAGATTTGCCAAAGTTGAGGAGGTTGCAAAGATCAACAAGGCTCTGGTTGAGATGGCAAACAACTTTAACTTGGGTGTTGTGGAAGATGATATTGAGGAGCTCCTGGAGTTGGTTCTTGAGGAACTGACTAATGAGAAATTGTTGGAACTGGAACTTGAAAGCATAGCTGAAAAACAAAAGGCAAACTGCATCAAAATAAAAAGAGCCTCCAAGAAATTTCACAGTGAAAGTTTTAGCAGATGCTTTTCGAGACCTCAACAAGCTCCTTAAAAAGTTTGAAAACATGGACTTCAACACTAAAAGGTTTTCATTCTCAGCTTACAAGCAAATATATAATAACAACTTCTCAAGAAGAGCCTCAGGCAAGTCCTTCAGGAAGTTTTATAGGAGAAAGCATTGCTGTCACAGGAGATAGCTCCATATGTGGTATTGTCCTTTAACACCTTCCAGTGGGACAGAATGTGGATAGGGAGAAGAGTGATATTGATGATCCTGACCCTGTGTAGGCCTAGGCTAATATGTGTGTTTGTGTTTTAGTTTTAATTTTATTTTTATTTTTTATTGTTGAAAGTATTAACAGATGTCGCCCTTTTCTCCCCATTGACCCCCTCCTTCCTGTTCCCACCCACCTCCTGCTTACCCATACCTAATGTCTGTGTCCATTGATTGTGCATATATGCACATAAGTTCTTTGTTTTATCTCTTTCCACCCCTCCACCCCCATCCCTCTGAGGTTTGTTAGTCTGTTCCCTACTTCCATGACTCTGGATCTCTTTTGATCGACAGCTTACTTTGTTCATTATATTCCATAAATAAGTGTGAGATCATGTAGTATTTGTCTTTCCCTGATTGGCTGATTTTGCTTAGCTTAATACTTTCCATGTCCCTCCATGTGTCTCAAAGGGTAAGAGATCTTTCTTTCTTATAGCTGCATAGTATTCTATTGTGCAAATATACCACAGTTTTTTTATCCACTCATCTATTGATGGGCACTTGGGCTATTTCCAGATCTCAACTATTGTAAATAGCACTACTATGAGCATAAAGGTGCATATATTCTTCCTGATTGCTGTTTCAGGCTTCTTAGGATAAATTCCAAGACTATACTTTCAGGGATCATTTCTATAGTTTGTGTTTTAGTTTTTATAAAAAAAAGTTTTAAAAATTTATAAATGGAAAAATACAAAATAAGGATATAAAGAAAGATAATATTTTTGTACAGTTGTGTTTGTGTTTTAAGCTAAGTATTATTACAAAGTAGTATAAAAGTTAAAAAAATTAAAAGTTTATAAAGTAAAAATGTTATAATAAGCTAAAGTTAATTATTGAAGAAATAAAATAATAAATTTAGTATAGCCTAAGTGTACAGTGTTTATAAAGTGTATACTAGTGTACACTAATGTCCTAGGCCTTCATTCACTCACCCCTCACTTAACTGACTCACCTAGAACAACTTCCAGTCCTGTAGGCTCCATTCATGATAAGTACTCTGGGGGGTGTGCTATTTTTTATGTTTAGATATATGAATACTTGCCATTGTGTTACTATTATCTATACTATTTTGTACAGTAACCTATTGGAATGTAACCTCTGAGCAACAGGCTGCATCCTATAGCCCAGGTGTATAATCCATCTAGGTTTGTGTAAGTGCAATCTATGATGTTTGCACAATGACAAAATCGCTTAAGGATGCATTTCTCATAACAAATCCTTCTCATTAAGCAACGTATGACTGATATTTTATATTCTTAGTGTTCTGGTGCTCTTCTATTTTATATTTGTTTCTCTTCATTGTTATATTCTATACATTTCTCTCAAATACGTTACAGTCTATTCCTCTATCCAGAACCACATCTTATTTACTCTGGATTCTAATGATTTATCTCATTTGAGATTTTGATTTTCAATGTGAATTTGTCTTCAGAAAATTGTGTTAAGAGAAGTTTTCTTGAAATGTGAAGAGCATTTCACTGAGGGTTTGAGAAACCCTAGTTTCTTTAACAGTACATTCTTGATGTTTCCCAACATGACAAACTGCAAATAAGAGGAATTTTTTGGTAGAAGTAGTAAATTTAGTGAGTCTGTTACTGAACTCACCCATGATTTCTTTATACTCTACCTTTTCTCTAGTCCTCCCTTATTCCTGCTTTGCCTTTACACTTCTACTTTTTAAAAATATTTTATTGTCTATTAATATTACTTGTTTTGAGACAGTATATGTTTTTTGGCCTTATCTGAGATGGCAGTGCACCCACACTTCCATGTGTTGGTGGTGGTGATGATGATGATGATATCTGACATTCAGTTATTAACGGATACTCTTTTAACTGATTCACCAACATTATCTCATTTAATGCTCACAGTCTATGAGTTAAATACTTGTGAGGTAGAGACCATTATTGTCCCCACTTTACAGATTATGTGGAGCCCAGACAGTTCAATAATTTACCCAATGTTTGTTCTACAGTTTATGTGTGGCAGGGCTCATATTTGAACTAAGGCAGGCTAAATCCAAAGCCCTCCACCGCTGAATTGCCCAGGACTGTTAAATAGCCTGTCTTCTCATGTGGTTCCAATTGTGACACAAAGCACAGTATGTATTTAAGCATAAAGAGATTTATGGTACAGTTAATCACTCTGTACATTAAATGTTTGAAAGTTAGCATGGTCTAAATGAGTTAACTTCTAAATTATAAAATATATTTTTTAAGCAAATTGCCTTTTTTTCCTCAAATGAAAAAATGGACTAAGGTATAAAAATTTTAGTAAGAAAATATTAAATCTGTTTAAGAAATTGGTAAGAGGTTCCCTGGCCTGCCAGATATCTGTGCTTTCCTTCAGCTGTCCACCACTTCCGTCAGCATTTTGGGCACTCCAGTGGAGACCCTGCCCACTATCCAGATCTCGTGGATTATATGACCACACAATGGCAACATGGCCCATCATGTCCACAGAGGGAACCATATTAAAGATGATTGAGGAGGCTGGGTCCATCATCAGCACCTGACACTGTAGGAGCCAGAACCAAGAGCACTGCATGACTGCTCTGGCCCATGAGCTGCCACTGATTTCCTGTCGCTCACTTGCACTGGTGAGGTGATACATGCCACCTCAGAAATCACCTATACCTCCAAGGACTTTGTGAATGTATAGGTCAAAGTGATTTCTAGAAATATCTTCAAAAAGGGGACCTAGAGACTTCCAGTCAAGATGTCAATGTAGGTAAACACGGTACTCACCTCCTCCCACAACCACCATCAACATTACAACTAAACTATAGAACAACCATCATCCAGAACCATCTGAAATTGAGCTGAATGGAAGTCCTTCAACTACAAATTAAAGAAGAAGCCACACCGAGACTGGTAGGAGGAGCGAAGGCACAGCCTGGCTGGTCCCATACACACATGTGGAGGATAAAAATCAGGAGGGTGGCCTCAGCTGTGAAGGTGTTCCCTAATGATTGAGGGGTCCCCGTCCCACACCAGGCCCCCAGCTCAGGATTCCAGTCGATCATAATCTCTGGCTGTACAAACCAGTGCAAACTGAGGCGGAGGGAGGCTGAAGCTGCTAGAGCCCCAGGCAGTTCTTCTTAAAGGGCCCCAGCACAAACTTACTTGGACCTGCTCCCTCCAGGCTTCAGCTTGAAAAGAATCAGAGACATATGAGAAACAACTAAGTCATTTGGCAGAGGGGCAAGAGCTAGAGAGACAGCTTTCTCCTGGACAGACTTGCTGTTGGAGGCCATTGTTCCTTTGGTGAGCCCTTTCCTGGGCAGCAGAAGAGCGCCATATCTGGGACTCCAGCAACCTGACTCACACTGTTTACCCTGCCCTGGTCATCCCCTGAGGCCCTACTCAACCCAACTTTTGGGCCCACCCATGCTGTTTCCAGTGGCTTTACCATAAGTTTGGCCTGTCCTGGATCTTGCTTCAGAGTTTCCTAAAATCTCTGAAACAAGCAGCATCCGGACTCAGTAAGCCCCATAACACCATGAAGTGGCCCCAGACCTGGCACTAGAAGAAGCCAGCCTTGGCTCACAACTTGGCTATTCCTAGGCACCTCCAGGCCCAGCACAAGAAACAACTATCAGTAGATCAATTTGTAGCTTATGCCAGGTAGCCCTGGGTAGAATACAGGCAGTGGCTGACCTTGCCCCAGAACCAGCACTCACAGTGTACAGTTTCAGATCACATCAAAGCACCCCCAACCCAACCACCTCCACAGTGGCACATTCAATGAGTGGACTCTGTGGGTACAAGATCCCTGCTGAAGTAAGTCTTGCTCTGTGTAGTGGGTCCCTACACAGCTGATCTACCAAGGTAGTCAGAGGCCAGTGGTCAGTGGGCACAGCCAATCCTTACAGCTGATCAGCCTGAGTAAATACCTCCCCTTGATGTGCCAATAGCAATCAAGACTCAAATACAATAGAAGGGTATACAGTTCACACTAGGGGTGCACCTTGAGGGTCCAGCTGTGGTGATCAGGGAGGCTGTGCCACTGGGTCCTCAGGACACCTATAATAATAGGCCACCTTATGAAGCCTACAAGACATAGAAACTTTAACTAATGCATAAAAACAAACATAAGGAGGCAGCCAAAATGAGGAGACAAAGAAACATGTCACAAATAAAAGAACAGAACAACCTCCAGGAAAAGAACTAAACAAAATGGAGATAAGCAAGCAATCAGATACAGTGTTCAAAGCACTGGTCATAAGGATGTTCAAGGAACTTAGTGATAACTTCAAGGAACTTAAGGAGAACTCCAAGGAACTTAGTGAGAACATCAACAACATAAAAAAGAACCAGTCAGAAATTAAGGATGCACTAAATGAAATAAAGAATAATTTACAGGGAATCAATAGTAGAATAGATCAAGCCAAGAAGCAAACCATCCATTTGGAATATAAGGAAGCAAAAAACACCCAATCAGAATGGCAAAAAGAAAAAAGAATCCAAAAAAATTAGGGTAGCATAAGAAGCCTCTTCAAGAATATCAACATTCACATCATACGGGTGCCAGAATGAGAAGAGAGAGAACAAGAAATTGAAAACATAATGACAGAAAACTTCCTTAACTTGGTGAAGCAAACAGACATACAAGTCCAGGAAGCACAGAGAGTCCCAAACAAGATGCACACAAAGAGGTCCACACCGAGACACATCATTAGCAAAATGCCAAAGGTTAATTAAAGGCAAAGAGGAAAGCAGTCGTTACTTACCTACAAAGAAGCTCCCATAACACTGTTAGCTGATTTCTCAAAGTAAACTTTGCAGGCCAGGAAGGAATAGCAAGAGATATTCAAAGTGATGAAAAGCAATTACCTACAACCAAGATTACTCTATGTTACAAAGCTATCATTTAGAATTGATAGACATATAATGAGTTTCCCAGACAAGAAAAAGCTAAAGGAGTCCATCACCACCAAATCAGTATTATATGAAATGTTTAAGAGTCTTCTTGAAAGAGAAGAACAAAAATATGAACAATAAAATGGCAATAAATACATATCTATCAACAACTGAATCTACAAACTAAATGAGCAAACAGAACAGAAACAGGCCCATAGATATAAACAACTCTTTGTTGATTCCCAGATGGGAGGGCACCAGGAGGATGGGTGAAAAAGATGAAGGAATTAAGAAGTTGCCCTGGCCAGTTTGGCTCAGCGGTTAGAGCGTCGGCCTGCGGTCCGGAGAGACCCGGGTTCGGTTCCCGCTAAGGGCACGTACTTCGGTTGCAGTTTGTCCCCGGCCCTGGTTGGTCATGCGGGTGGCAGCCACTCGATGTGTCCCTTCACGTCGATGTTTCTCTCTCTCTCTCCCTTCCTCTCTCTCCCTCCCACTCTATCTGTACAAAAAATGGAAAAATATCCTCGGGTGAGGATAAAAAAAAAAAAAAAAAAAAAAGAAGTACAAATTGGTTGTTAGACTGATGAACCTCAAAGGGAAGCAGGGAGGGTAGGTGGAAAGAGATAAACCAAAGAACTTCTATGTGCATAACCAATGGACACAGCCAGTATTATGGGGAAGGCAGGAGGGGGGCAACATTGTTGATAAGGGAGTCAGTGGGGGGGAAGAGCGGGGACATCTGTAATACATTCAACAATAAAGATAAGATTTTAAGAAAAACTTGACCTATAAGGCCACCTTGTGTTATGTGCCTCTGTTGCTGAAGAGCATGGGTAAGGTCCTGGAGGTGCATCAAGTTGTATATGCCTGAGGAGGAGGGCTACAATCTGTAAGAAGCTCAGAAACTAGAGCATATGGAAACTAAGTGGAGCAACTAGGACATCCAACTGGTCCTGAAACCAGAGCCTAACATGGTCTGCTATAGCCAGTCCAGATTGATCCAATTGGTATGGCCTTCAGACTGTACACTGCATGGCTTTGTGCATGGAGGTGTCATCATGAAGCTCATGGAGGAGGTATCTGTGATTGTGGCCCGATGTCACTGCAAGACCAACATAGTCATTGCTTCTGTGGACACAAGTAACTTTCACTAGGTCAGAAAAGGGTATGTCATCACCATCTTTGGGCGCATTGACTTCTGGAGCGATAAGTCTGTGGAAATCGATGTCTTTTTGGATGCTGAGCCTGTGGTGGACAACTTGGAGAAACGCTACCAGGTAGCAATTGCCTTCTTCACCTACGTGTCCCTAAGCTAGGAGGTCAAGTCAATACTGTGCCCTGGCTTGTGCCCTGGACCAAGGACTAAAAGAAACACTTTGAGTAAGGCAAAGGGAGGTATCTGTAGATGAAGATGAACCAACAGGGCCAAATGGAACCTCAGCCCTAGAGGCCCTTCTCCTACTGCTGGGCCCAGAGCATCCCCAATGTCTAATCACTTAGAAGATACCCTCTTGGTCCAAAACTCAATTCATGTTGAGAGCTGGTGGTTTGTGCATTAATTGTCTCTCACTGTTAATCTGTACTCTCCTGAAAACCTGTACACCAAAGCTTTATTTGTTTAATTCCGGTATAAGTACTACATAGTATTGTCCCCGAACCTGGAGGCATTCCCTGGAGCCCTGGGGAATATTCCACGTACACTATATAACGTGGAAAGATTCCAGCATTACTAATAAAGCTACCATTTGGCTGGGGGTTGGAAGGGGGGCTTGGTAAGAAAGATTTATAATTAGTGTTTCAGTCAATTGAAAGGGATTGCTTTATAATTGCTTTAAAATTTTATTAAGCTGAACATGCATTCAGAAACCTTATTTTTATTTCCACTACTAGTTTAATATTCTTATATAATTATAATAAAGATGCATTAGAAGTTAATTCTGAAATTTTAAAAATATACATCTTATAACTAGATGACCACATTATATCCATCATCCAGGACACTCTATACTGAAAAAAGAAAAGAAAAGAAAGGATTATATTATTATTTACCATAGAAAACAGATGCACACTGGGCCTGTCTTGGGTGAAGATGTATGGTCACTACACTTAAAGTAGATACTACTGGTCATTGCTCTAACAGCATTTCTTCTCTGCCAACACAACACTGATGTTGTTCAGAGATAACTTATTACTTCACATAACGTATACTTCATGGGAAACTGACCCTATCCCTAGCTCCCAGTGGTGGATACTGACTAGTTTAGGTCCATTATGATAATTCCATTCCATTGACAGAAATTTTTCATTTATATTCTATTAAATTAATAAATATTAAATAATATTAAATAAATTCATTAAATATATAAATAAATTTTGTATTTGATTAATTATGTATAATACCTGGAGCCCTTCCTATCACTTGAGCAAATGAGATAGTAAGTTTTTTTTCTACTTAATCCTTTTCTATTTAAATTTTTTGTTACTTGGAGCTATAAATATGCTAATCTACTCATTTTAATCATTATTTGAGGATTTGGACCCTAACCAGACTTTCACTTTACAGTAATCTCTATTTATATAATATAGGATCCACTTAGGGAAGAGGACTGAGGAGCTTGAAGGGGAAAACAGGGAAGGAAGTTTGTCTTCCAAGAGCTCAGAAAGATTATAAAAAGAATAGAAAAATGGTTTCTGTGCCCTTTGTCTTCTGAAAATAATTTACAAAAATCAAAGAATTACATAGTAGGCATTTACATGTTTAGGTTGAAACAAAAATATTCCTAGAAGTTTCTGAGAAGATTTCTTACAGAAAGGCTTATCCCACATTTTATAGTACCTATCCCTACAAACACACACATGCACATATACATATAATTTGCACACACATATAAAACTTTAATTTTGGTGGGATTTTGAAGGGAATAAAAAATAATCTGCTTCTCTGGTTCAACTTCTTGTAGTCCTACCATACACCAGGCAGCTAGATATATGGACTCTTATTTCCTCATATCACAGATTAGGAATCAACCTGGATAACCATGGGAAAGGAAACTGGTTGAATTACAGCATATCTACACAATGGAATAATAAAAGATTATTTAGTTAAATCAGTAATGCAGGTTACAAAACATTATTTCAATAACATATATATTTTGCTTAAATTGTTGAATTATTCATAGGGAATTACTAGGAAAAATACATACATAACACTGAAATATTATCAGTGTTTATTTCTAGGACATAGTTATAAGATTTTAATTTTTTTATATAAGCTTTTCTGTATGGTTTAAACTTTGTTCATTTGAGCATGAATTTTTTTATGAAATAAGAAAAATTAAAATAAAATGGAAAAGTATTAAATACTCAACCACATGCAATTCTCTAATTAGTGTGCAATTTACTGCTATATACAATTAACCTGGTGCCTCATCGGTCAAGCAGTCTTAGTAATAAAGATTCATGGTGTTCTTGCTTGTTTTTCTGCTTAGGATTTTATTGTTACATTATTAAAATATAATTTGTGAAAATACTGTAAAATGAGGTTTAGGTGATTTCTTTCTCTATAATCCTTATTCTCTTAATTGCTCTTAATCTTTACAATTATAGTTAATATTTCCCATATTTTATCCTTTTCACATCCAAAAAAATTATTTGAAATGTTTCTGCAACAACTTTAAAAGCAAAACATGTAAGCATAGAAAACAATTTTGCATTGTAAAAAAAGACACCTTACACATACAGTAAACGATGAGCTAGATATCTTATATATTTTATCTTTAAATATTTTCATGTTTCTTATGCTATTTTATTTTCTATATCTTTTAACATTATTGTTGATATTATTAATATGAGAATGAAAAAACAGCATGTTTGACCTCATTTGTCTTTTTTTGACATTCAATCAGTTAAAAGGTTCGTAAGACATTTAATTATCAAATGGTGTAAATGCTATTCATTTTATTATTTGATATATAATGCAAACTGAATTACTTCCCTGTACTACATATGTTTCAAAGATCAATAGATTTATCAAAAACTTGAAGGAGATCTTTAAACATTCATTGAAAAGAAGAAAAATATATTTCTCATTTAAAATGGCTTATGTAGTCATTTCATCAACTTCACAATTATTTTATTTACTTATGTAAATACATCTCTTTATATCAATAGTTATAGCATATTACAGCTTTCTTTTTTTCATCCTCACCTAAGGACATTTTTGCATTTATCTTCAGATAGAATGGAAGGGAGAGAGAGGAAGAAAGAGAAACACCAATGTGAGAGAAACACATTGACTGGCTGCCACCCACATGGCCCCACCAGGGACAAACTCCTAGCAGGAACCAAGGTACATGCTCCTAGCGGTAACCGAACTTGAGTCTCTCTTCTCTGTGGATCAACGCTCTAACCACCAAGCAAAACTGTCCAGGGCATATTACACCTTTTTTAAGTAAATTATAATGATAATCAGATTTATTTTCTTCAAATACATTGAGTACTATATAGCACAAATTCAGATGCAGATTTCTTGAATTAATTCTGCTTTTGAGATCCATCTTGAGTGACTTCTATTTAAAATATGACTTTCAATATTCTATACCCTCCTTAAATATTATCATAAAACATTATTTTATATTATATTCATATATTGTTTGTTATAAATAAATTGTTACAGTGAGTGATTTGGAATTAGAAGGGCAATTGTTCCTTCTTTCCCATTCCTTCAATGCTTATCATTCCTGACCAAATGTTATGGAGGTGCAGTTAGTAATAAAAATATTTAAAATATATTGAGTGCTACTGTGGGTCAGCTCTTCTAATCATTTTACATGTATTAACTCATTTAATATGTCAACAACCTTGTGAGGTAGCTATTGTTATGCCCATTTGACAGATGAGTTACATAACTTGCTCAAGGTCACACAACTAGTAAATAGAAGAACCAGACTCACGAACTTGTGAGAGACACTTAACCATTTATGCGTACTATCCCTTGGGTATAAGAATAGAGTAGTAAGAAAACTATTGGAATTTTAAAATGTTATATCACTTTTTGTTATACCCCTAACCTGCAGTGATTTGGAGAATGAAATTTATATATTAAAGTAGATATCAATATACTAAATGTTCTGATTAGCCAGAGAGTGTCAGGTCTGATATTTGATTTTTACCCTACTTACAGTCTAATACACCAATCTATTATTGTTTTAGCAATGCTGACAAAACACATGAAACTCTTAGATCAAAGGCAAAGGGATGTACTAGATACAACACAAAAAGCAGCATTGAGCATCAATAAGCACATTTGCATCAGGTCCCTTGTTCCCAAGTGTTGTGGGCCAGATAGATGCTATACACACATAGGATATATGTTACAGCTGAGGAACACTTAGCTGTGGAAATCTGCCTGTTGTTATTCCAGAAAGACATAAAATCTCATCCTTCAAGGTTCATTGCTGCAAATACAACCCTGAGCAATGGACCAGGAGAAGATTGAATAGGCTCTTTCATTTTTAGTACATTTGTAAAAACTGTAGGAGGGCCATGGACAAGAGGGAGTGTCTTTTCTAGCCTTGAACCCTACCCTGTGTTTGTTTCTTATTGTTGATCTAATAAATTACCACAAACTTTGTGCTTTAAGACAACACACATTTATTATATTACAGTTCTGGGGGTCAGAAGTATGAAGTGGATCTCACTGGGTTAAAATCAAGGTGTCAACAGGGTTGTGTTTCTTTCCAAAGATCCAGGGAAGAATATGTTTTCTAGCCTTTTCTAGTTTCTAAAAACCATCACATCTCTTGGCTCTTGAACCTTTTCCATTTTCAAAGCCAGCAATATATAGTCAAGTCTTTCTCACATCACATCATTGTGACACTGCCTCCTCTGTCTCCCTCTTCCACATTTAAGATCCCTCTGATTACAGTGGGCCCACCAGATAATCAAGAATAATCTCCATATTTTAAAGTCAGTTGATTAATAACCTTAATTTCCTCTGTAATATTAATTCCCCTTTTTAGTATAATGTAACAATTTCATAGATTCCAGGGATTAAAATTTGGGCATCTTTGGGAGGCCATTATTTTGCTTACCACATACACTATCTTGGCTTTGGTGAATTTTTATGAGTTAGCTACTTTCTTGGTCATTCTGATTAATCTGACTGATAGAGGTTGAGGTCAAACCGTTCAGTTTGTCTCATAAAGTATTTAATTAAGGCGATTATAATAGGATTTTAATTTTGTTTTTGTTTTTTTTGTTAATCCTCATTGAGGATATTTTCCCATTGATTTTTAGAAAGAATGGAGGGGAGAGAGAGAGAGAAACATCGATGTGAAAGAGAAACATTGAATTGGCCTCCTACATGACCCAACCAGGGCCTGGATTGAATCTGCAACCCAGGTATATACCCTTGATTGGGAATCAAATCCATGACTTTTTGGTCTGTGGGCCAATACTGTAACCAGTGAGCTAAACGGACCAGGGCTATTAATAGGATTTTAAACAGCCGAATAAGGACAACCTGCACTGTTAATCTCAATTATGCCCCAGAGTCCTACACTTAGCTGAGTTTGATTACCAAGAAAGACTAGTAGGTCTTATTTTAGTAAGCCAAAGTAAGTGTAAGATCAGTTAATTATCCATTATGACCCTCAAAAGAGAGTTTAGCCTGGCATGCTAATCTTTGATATCATTACCAATAATTACAGGGAAATAGATGGACACAAATGCAACCCTCTAATGGAAGGATATTCTATGGCCCATTCTCCCTCACATAAAAAACATGTAACTGAAGGTGCCCATTATTCCTCTTTAAAATGTATTGCTAAGTTTTATTTGGATCATCATTTTACATTATTTTGGTTAAATAACTTGGGAAAAGTCACTGAATAGCTGCAGATTTGATTGCCATATACCCTATAACCCAAGGTTGATGGACTTCAGGAGAAATATATGAATTATTAGCAAGAAGATTTAAACATGATATAAGGGTTAAGAAGCATTACTTGTCCCTCGTCTCTCCCACCTCCGGAGTCGAAGGTATTCCTTCCCGAGTGCCCTCATGGGCCACTTAAGGGGATGAATGAACAGTACACTCAACCTGGTGGTCATTATACTTATGATTTAGGATTGTGTTAATCCCACTATAATGTACTGAACTACAGTTAAGTTTGAATTCCCTAGATTCCCTCATAAATGGATTGCCACCTAGAAGGTATAATATATTACCAGACTGGCTGGAGGTTATTGTTAGAGTAAAGACCAGGGTACCATATTCAAGAATGGTCAAAGTAGACTCCCAAATTTTCAAATTAGGTCTATATAATCCTCACCCCTTTCATCCTCATTATTATCCAGGAGATGGTCAAAAGGGATACACCATTTCTGTGGACAGCTACATTCAGTGACAAAACCACCCTACTTAGATGTGAAGACAAAGAGAAGACAAGGAAAATAGAATCAGAAATCTTTCTGAATTGATTTTTGAAGAGGCTCGTCTAGTACCTGACAATGCAGATGCCTGTGGAAGGCAGGGGACATCAAGTGTTTGTCAAACAACCTGGTTTTTGTTTATTGTGGATGATCTTTATGATAAAAGGTGCACTATTGTTAGACTGTAGATAGCCCAGACGCTGATATATGACACACTTATGTTTCAAGGCCACAATAATGTGGCCAGAGTTGGTCTATTAAACTATTAACAGTAATCTGAAAAAAGTGTTTATAACAGTGAAGTACCAACAGTAGACCTGGGAGAGGGACAAATGTCCACTATAGTCAATTTTCCAAGAGCAAGTGGGAGTCAGTTTTATTGGGATACAGTTTTTCATGGCTCTCTCATGTTTCTATGGATTTTTTGAACAGATGAATTATCTGCTTTTTTGTTTCAGAATATCTCCTCAAGAGTATTTTTGTATAGTGAATAGTCCTGGAAGAAAGAGATATAGCCTTATTCTGGATAAGACAGCAGGTTTTTTCACTATCCATTATAATAATGACAATGTATACATCTGGGATAAAGATGGGACCAACTTATTTTCCATTATAAAATATCCAGGTCCCCTAAGCTTACTGTTTCCCTATAACATAACTTGGGTATATACAGTTGTCATTTGCCATCTTTGCATCACTCTGTGGAAATAGAGTTCAGGGATCTGGCTAACTTGTTAGTTTTCATTTTAGACCCTTTGCAGTTTTTTGACAAACAATATGTAAAATACGACCTCTTGTACCTTATACCAATAGACCAATTTATGGCTAGTGTTGCAAGTATGGCGTTCAGTGGCAGCTTCTGCATAAGAAACATAGAGTTGTTTAAGGTGTGTCCAGTATATGATGGTGGGTGTTCTGCCATGTTTGTTATGATGATGGATTCAGGTAGTAGTGGTGATGATTTGGTTGGGGCAGGCTTCATCAGCATCTTGATTCCAGTTGATCTCATCAGAGAACAGGTTATTACTGCAGGTGCCTGTTGCAGCGACTCAAACTATCCGATTAGCAGCCACAATTTTTTTCCATAGTTTGCATTCCTAGGGGTAGCTATCTTTAACCTACCAATCTGTGTTCTTCCAGGTGACGGGCCATACAGCTGGGCCATTGACAATTGTCCACAATTTAGTAAAAATATAACATGGTTCTGAAGGGGAGTTTTGGTTGAGGCTATAATGATTGCCTTGAGTTGTGCCCACTGAGCCACAGTAGCCTAAGGAACATCATCAGTTTTCTACTTAGCCTAAAAATCACTGAAGCAGGTAGAAGCATTTGAGGGAACTGAGGGACACACTCAAACAGCAGCTTTAGGATGGTGGAGTTGGGGAGAAAGTTTTCCCCATAGGGACAGCTGCCACTTGTTCATGCAAAACTGAAAATATTTCTAGGAGTAGGCTAGCTGGCTCCTGAATATACCACTTTCATTTGCCTAGAGAGGCCTGAATTCTGGGTACCTAACGAGCTTTCTTCTCCCTTTTCTCTAATTCTTGCAGTTGTCCTAAAGTATTATCTGTTAAGTAACAATTATTAGAGTTATAACTTATGATATCCTGGCTTGACCATCGATATTTTTCAATGTAAGCAATAAATTGAAACCAATGGCTGGCAGATACTTTATTACAGTGAGTGGTGGGAAAGTAGAGATGGCAAGTGACACAATCACTGTCTAAAATTGTAGAATAAGCCCTGGCCAGTTTGGCTCAGCGGTTAGAGCGTCGGCCTGTGGTCCAGAGAGACCCAGGTTCAGTTCCCGCTAAGGGCATGTACCTCGGTTGCAGTTTGTCCCCGGCCCTACTTGGGTTGTATGGGTGGCGGCCACTCGATGTGTCCCTTTTACTTCGATGTTTCTCTCTCTCTCTCTCTGTCTCTCTCCCTCCCACACTATCTGAACAAAAAAATGAAAAAATGTCCTTGGGTGAGGATAAAAAAAAATTAAAATTATAGAATAATATTTAAAGTGTATAGTACTTTGTTCATAATAAACACTAAATGCTTGATAGTCAACTAAATAAATGGAAGAAGTGCATGAATTTTTAAAATAAACAATAAAGGTAGATTTGGCTCTATGTAGGTTGTACCAAAATGTAAATTTCAATCATTACTTACTATCTCCTTATTCGTAATTCTTGTTCCAAGCCACCATCATCCCCTGCCTTTATTTTTTGCAATTGCCTTCTCCTTAGTCTGCCTAACTTAATACTTGAATCCCTTACAATCTGTTTCCAGCACAGCAGTTAGATACTTTTTTAAATTTTTCATCTTTATTATTAAAAGAGATGTCCCACTTTTTTTCTTCATTGACCCTCAGCTTCCTGCTCCTGCCCCATCCCCGCCTTCACTGCACTACTGTCTGTGTCCATTGGTTATGCATATATGCATATAAGTTCTTTGGTTTATCTCTCCTCACCTTCCCTCTGGGATTTGTCATTCCGTTCCCCACTTCCATGTCTCTGCATCTATTTTGTTCATCAGTTTATTTTGTTCATTAGATTCCACATATAAGTGAGATCATGTGATACTTGTCTTCTTGAACCTAAATCAGATCATGTCACTTCACCATTTAAAACCTTCCACCACTCCCATCCTCTTTTGCCCCAGTTCTGCTTCTTTTTTTTCTTTAACAATAAAATTTTAAAACCTTAAAATTGTCTACAAAACCATGTACGTAATCTGATATAATATCATTTACCCTTCCTCATCTTTACTCTGTTCTTGCCACTTTAGCTTCTCTGCTGTTTCTCAAATAACTAGGCATGCCCTCTCCTTAGGGCCTTTGCAGTGGCTCTTCCCTTTGCCTAGGTGGCTTTTCCTCCAGATAGCTGCATGGCTAACTTCATTCATTACTTCCTTCATGTCTGCTTAAATGTCACTTTCTCCATGAGTTCTGCCCTGACAATCTTATTTATATTGCAGTTCTACAGCCACATTTATAATCATCCCCATCCTTTTCTAATTCTTCCCATGATATTTATCACCTTTTAATATATTATAAAATTTACTATTTTTTTACTTTTAATAACTCTTCTTTACCCACCGAAATGTAAGCTGTTTAAAGGGTGGCGAGGAGGCTTTACTCAGTTTTTTGGGTTTTGTTTGTTTGTTTGTTTTCTTTTGAAATGCTTCTCTTTAGTGTGGACCCATTTGAATCCTATCCATGATTCAATTTCCAATTCAAGTATAAGGGTGAAGAATTCCTGGCATTTCTTCCCCGTCACCATATCTTCTACATAGCACAGTGACTGTCTTTTTACTACCAAAACATGTTTAGTGTAGTAGGAAATCAATAAAGAAAAATATGAGTATTCATTATTATTTTGGTTTTTAACAGCTAGTTTATTTAGATATATACTGAATTAATTGAACATTGTCATATAGATTACTCTAATTTGTACATTTGAATTCTGTTTTACAAGTATTCGCTTGCTAACTTACTGCACAGCAGAGCCTAAAACTGAAATCTAACATTCAGGTAGATGTCCCTGAAAAATCTACTTTTTTTCTGTCACTGCTGAAGATTCAAATTTAGAGTCACATAGGAATTTCAAATAAAAGCATCTTATTTTTTTCCTGTTCAATAGAAGAGTAAGTTAGGGTCTCCCGAATATTGTTAAATATCTTGGGCTGTTTAAGTCCAATATTTGCATTTGACCATAAGCCCTTGGTCTCATAATACATACTTCCTTGAATTATTATTTTTCAGCACTTTTCTCCTTTATTTTAAGTCACATCACCTTTGATTTGTTGGCTCTACATTGCTTGCACTGATGTACTCATTATTTCCTGAGTACATCATGCCATTCCATGAATTCACATTTATTTGATGCCCAGAAGAGCTTGCCTCTTTTCTCCACATTTTCTATCACTTTAGACTTCAAAACACTGCTTGAAAATTACCACTTCTTTGCCATCTTCCCTGATGGCAGCCAGGTAGAATTTATTCCCATCACCTCTGTTCTGGCATTTTGTATCTGCTGCCACTGTAGTAGAACCAGTCGTTACTTAAGTCACTTTATTCTGTGTTATTTTTTCTCTTTCCTGTTCTAATTTTACCATATTGTGACATCTTTATTTTATATTTCTGGGACCAGATTAAACATTGAATCACAGGGGCCTAAAAGATTTAAGGGCCTAAAAGATTTAAGGGCCTAAAAGATTTAAGGGCCTAAAACGTTCCAGTTATTTAATCACTCCATGTTGAATAGCAGCAAGGACTTATATATCCTCAAGATATTTAAGGAGTAATCTGACCTTCTCTCGTGAGTGCTCAACTCAGCTGTTCCACAGATCTGTCTTGGTAGCTGCCTATAACAACTTCTAGTCCCTGTTCTCAGATTACCTTAAAGGATCAGGTCAGATTCACAAAAAATACAGAGTGCCTCTCTGCACAGGGTCACAGTCTTTCCGACCCCATTATGAGAAAGAAAGCATTTCTAGCTTCTTGCAAACTTGGGGCCTAGGAGAAGCAGAAGGATGGGGAAGAAAGAAGGAAAGGCCAGCCCAACCTTCACTAGTAATCTAAAGCTCTCTATCACCTAAAGGCTGCTGTGCTTTTAGGGCAACTTATTTTTTTAATTAAATGTAAGATTTAAAATTCTAAGATGAACGATTTGCTTTGAATTATTTTACAACTGTTTGAAATTCTCCAGACAAGAAAAGTCTATTTATTCTACAATTATATGTGACAAAAAGTATATGTTAATGGCCTCCTTACCCCCACAAAAAAATTTCAAAGGAGGCTAGATGCCAAGGGGCCTTGCTATTGGTGTAACCATGATTATCTAGTACCTTTTTAATGAAGCTTTCTCATTAGAAATAATTTTCATTCTACTTCACCCATATTTTTGCAACAAATCAATCCTTGGAACAGTATCACATGATTTATGGGCTTTATTCTCCACTTTCTTTTTCAACAGATGTGTATTTATAGGGACAATGAATAACAGAGAAATATACAAAAAAAGATAAAATCGACTCCCAAGATATTTTCTTAAGCTGGTAGACTCATGATGACATACACAAAACAAATTAAAATGTATTGAGTATTCATTTCAGTTATTTTTTGTTTACATTGTTTTATTTTAAATTTATTAAAAAAAATTTAAAGAAGTATTTTATCTACAAATTGCATATGAGAAAGCTAAGACTCAGAGAAATTAAGAAATTTTTACCACAGTAAAAAGAGAAAACCAGGCTTAGACTGTAGACATTTCTATCTCCAAAGCCCATGCATATGATTTCATTATTAGTGAAAAACAAATGCCATAAGCCCTGGCCTGTTAGGCTTTGGGGTTACAGCGTCAGCCCGCGGACCAGAGTGTCCTGGGTTTGGTTCATGCTAAGGGCATGTACCTTGGTTGCAGTTTGTCCTTGGCCCTGGTTGGGGTCGTGTGGGTGGCAACCGCTCAATGTATCTCTCTCACATCGATGTTTCTCTCTCCCTTTCTCCCTCTCTCCTGCTCTATCTGAAGATAAATGCAAAAAAAGAAATGTCCTCAAGTAAGGATAAAAAATAAATAAATAAATAAATAAATAAATAAATAAATAAATAAATGCCATAAGAATTTCAGAAAATTACTCTTTTCAGAAAAATCTCACTTTAAAAAACTTATATTACTTTGCTTCTGCTATATATAGACACACATTAAAGCACATAGGATCTCATTAAATCTCAATAATAATCCTATTAGATGTGTTAATTTTTTTCAAATTTACAAACAAGTAATCTGCGACAAAGAAGGGTTAAGTAAAATGTCAAAAATATACAGATTTTAAGTAGTAGAGCCTATATTTGAAACCATATCTTCCTAAAGCTACAGCCCATATTCTACAAAATATGCTCAATTTATCTTTTACAAACCCAGCGTTCACATTTATCACTGTCAGATGGTTAAATGTAGGGATTATTGTAAATTAATTAAGTTTCTTGTGTTATGTTTTATTTACTGATTTGATTATGTGTCCACACAAAATTATCGTGTTGTATGACATGCATGTGGTTTGTGTGTGAGGATGATTTAAACTATGTTTGGTGTCTCCTCATATTTGATTTCTTATTTAAGCAAAATTAAACTTTATTAGCATAGATATCGTAATGAATGTGTATGTATTAAAGGAATGAGTTCTTTGGCAGATTTATATATAACTCACTAATACCATTAGTGTGTTGCATATTTTATGTTCAATGAAAATTATTTTTTGCATTTATTAGTTCTCGTAGAGTATTTTTTTTATATATCAAGGCTTGTCTGTGTATGTAATTTTTGTCATGTTTTCACTATCTGTGAATGTACTTCATAGTGAGTGTAAACACAGCAGAGCCTCTCTTCATGCCCTTACAGTCTGTTATCTATTTTAATTTTACAACAAATATTTTCAAAATGGAATGGTTCTTTTTATTGGGGGTTAAACTACAATTTGAATTTATCTGCTTCAGACTAAAAGCAGCACAGCAGTACATTGCCTTTGTGACACTATTAAACATTGTGAAATCTTTACCATTGGTTTTGCACAGTAAAATTTATTCATTTCACAAGTACAGAAGAAATGAATTTCACATCCATTATTTAAGTATAAAAGAGAGAGGGAGGGCACATAATAGATTTATATATGACACATCTATTCAGTGAAAGGATGGGTTGCCAAAAGGTCTTCTTTTAACTAAAAAAAATGATATCACTCTAAGCAAGAGCTACAATGATTTGTCCCCCACCAAAGATGTGACATTGAAAAAGAAAAACCCTTCCAGGTATCAAATTTATTCAGTTACTCATTTTTAGAAGAAATACTTCTTTTCCTATCAATTGGCAGTTAAAAAAGAATTGAATTTCAGTAATCTTAAGTCAGTTTTATTTAAATGGCATGAAATACCATCAAAGAACTAATAATTTTCCTCCAAGAAATAAGTACAATATAAAAAACTCTAATACTATTATTATTTTTTGAATTTATCTTTTTTTAGCATTTTAGTCAGGTGGCTTTACAGTTATTACAACTAGGAAACAATCTAAGATGTTCTGTCACTTTTCTCAAGTCAAACTAGAAGTTACTATGTTAGTGCTGGAGATATTTTCCAAGGTGTAGAACTGTATACATTTTATTTTTACAATCCTAGTAATTCTTATGCCTGTCAGTATTTTAGAGCTATGGTTCTTTTTTTTTTTTTTTTTTTTCTGTATCACCATATTTAATTTTCAAACCAACAGATTCTGATTTTTTCCTCATTACAATCTTTATGTATATATTTTTTGTTGAAATTTGTTATCACTAGGACCTTCCTTTTTTTAAAAAAAAAAATTTTCTTTATTTATTTTAGAGAGAGAGGAAAGGAGAGGGAGAGAGAGATAGAAACATTGATGATAGAGACCATTGACTGGATGCCACCTGCATGCCCCCACACTGGGTATTGGGCCCACAACCTGGGCATGTGCCTTGACCAGGAATCGAACCAGTGACCTCTTGGTACAAGGATTGATGCTCAACCAGTGAGCCTTACCGGCCGAGCTTCTTTAAAAAAAAAAAAAAAAAAAATTATGTTGCTCTGAGTAATATCGTTTTAAAAATTTATTTATCTAGTTACAGATATCCTTCATTTTTCCCCCACTGACAACTTCTTCCCCACTCCCATTCTACCTCTGCCATCACAGTATTGTTGTCTGTTTCCATTGGTTATGCATATATGTTCTTTGGCTTAGGTCTTCCTGCCTTCCCATGGACCCTCCTTCAGAGGTTAAGTCAGTCTGTTCCCTACTCCCATGTCTCTGGGTCTATTTTGCTCATCAGCTTATTTTGTTCATTATGTTCCACAAATAAGTGTGATCATGTGATATTTGCCTTTCTCTGATTGGCTTATATTACTTAGCATAATACTCTCCAGGTCCTTCTATGTCATCTCAAAGAGTAAAATATCTTTCTTTCTTACAACTGCATGGTATTTCATTGTGTAAATGTACCACAATTTTTTATTTACTCATCTACAGATGGGCACTTGGGCTGTTTCCAGATCTTAAGTATTGTAAATACTTCTGCTATGAACATATGGGCGCATATATTTTTTCTAATTGGTGTGTCAGGCTTCTTAGGATATTCCAAGAAGTAGAATCACTGGATCAAATGGCAGTTCAATTTTTAATTTTGAAGAAATGCCATATTATTTTCCATAGTGGCTGCACCAGTCTGTATTCCCACCAGCAGTGTACTAGAGTCCCCTTTTCTCCACATCCTCTTCAGCACTCATTTGATGATTTCTTGATGGCAGCCATTCTGGCAGGTGTGAGGTGATACCTCATAGTCATTTTAATTTTCATTCCTCTGATTATTAGTGACATTGAGCATTTTCTCATATGTCTCTTGGTCACTTGTATGTTCTGTTTTGAGAGGTGTCTCTTCAGGTCCTCTGCCCATTTTTAATTGAATTCTTGTCTTCCTTTTGTTGAGTTGCATGCATACTTTATTTATTTTGGATATTAACCCCTTATCTGATGTATCATTGGCAATTAAGTTATCTCATACATTGGGTTCCATTTTCATTTTCATGCTTTTTTTTTTTTTTTTTTTTTTTTTTTTTTTGCTGTGAAGATGCTTTTTAGGTTGATGTAGTCCCATTTATTAAATTTTTTTTTCATTGTTTCTCTTGCCTGAGATGATATATCTTTAAAAATTCTGCTACGTATACTGTCTGAGATTTTGCTGCCTGTATTTTCTTCAAGGATTTTTATACTTTCATGAGTGACATTTAAATCTTTTGTTCATTTTGACTTTATTCTTGTGTGTGGTGTAAGTTTCAATTTATTTGCATTTATCTGTCCAATTTACCCAATACCACTTATTGAATGTACTTGTTGCCTTTGTCAAATGTTAATTGAGCATAATGTATTCTGTTGATTTCTGGGTTCTTTGTTCTGTTCCATTGATCTATATGCCTGCTCTTGTGCAAGTACCAGGCTGTTTTGATTATAATGGCTTTGTAGTGCAATCTGATATCTAGTATTGTGATCCTTCCATTTTGTTCTACTTTTTCAAAATTTCTGTGGCTATTTGGGGTCTTTTTTGTCCCATATAAACTTTTGGAGTATTTGTTCTAGATTTGTGAAATGTATCATTAGTATTTTAATGGGGATTGCATTGAATCTATAGATTGCTTTGAGTAGTATGGATTTTTAATGATCATAATTCTTCTAGTCCATGAACAAGGTATATGCTTCCACTTTTTTATATCTTTCTCTATTTCTTTTTTCAATGACCTGTAGTTTCCTGTGAAGAGATCCTTTACTTTTGTGGTTAAGTTTATTTGTAGGTGTCTTAATTTTTTAGCCATGATGGTAAATGGGATTGTTCTTTTTAGTTTCTCTTTCTGTGAGTTGATCATTGGTATATAAAAATGCCATCAATTTGTTGACATTAATTTTTATCCTGCTACTTTGCCAAATTCATTTATTAAATCTAGTAGATTTTTGATGGAATCTTTAGCGTTTTCTATATACAATATCATATCATCTGCAAATAATAACAGTTTCACTTCCTCCTTTCCAATTTGGATCCCTTTTATTTTTTTTCATGTCTAATTGCTGTGGCTAAGACTTCCAGTACTATGTTAAATAAGAGTAGCAAAAGTGGGCATCCTTGTCTTATTTCTGTTCTTAAGGGAAATGCTTTTAATTTTTGCCCATCGAGTATAATGCTGGTTGTAGGTTTTTCATATATGGCCTTTATTTTGTTGAGATATGATCCCTCTATTCCCACATTGCTGAATGTTTTTATCAGAAATGGGTGCTGGTTTTTTTCAAATGCTTTTCCAGCATCTATTGATAAGATTATATGGTTTTTATCTTTTATTTTGTTTATGTGGTGTATCACATTTATTGATTTATGAATATTGCACCATCCTTGCATCCTTGGGATGAATCTCACTTGGTCATGATGCATATTTTTTTTGTTGTCTTGCTAGATCTGATTTGTTAATATTTTGGCAAGGGTTTTGGCATCTGTGTTCATCAGGGATATTGGCCTATAGTATTCCTTCTTTGTAGTGTCTTTGTCCAGTTTTGGGTTTAAGATTATGCTGGCCTCATAAAATGAGTTTGGAAGTCTTCAGTCTTCTTGGATTTTTGGAATAGTTTGAGGAGAATGGGTGTTAGATCTTTGAATGTTTGGTAAAACTCCCTCATGAAGCCATCTGGGCCTGGGCTTTTGTTTGCTGGGATAAATCTAATAGTTTTTTGGAAAGGTAGAAGTAAAACTGTCATTATTTGCAGATGACATAATCATGTACTTAGAAAACCTTAAAGATTCCATCAATATATCTAACAGTTTTTTGATGCCTTTACTTTTTTCTTTTTGTCTGATTGCTGTGGCTTAGACTTCCATTACTATATTAAATAACAGTGGCAAAAGTGAACATCCCTATCTTGTTCCTGTTCTTAAGGGAAATGCTTTTAGTTTTTGCTCATTGGGTATAAAGCTGGATGTAGACTTGTCATATATGGCCTTTATTATTTTGTGTTATGATCTTTATATTTCCATTTTGTTGAGAGTTTTTATCAAAAATGGGTGGTGGATTTTGTTGAATGTGTTTTTATCATTTATTGATATGATCATATAATTTTTATCTTTTATTTTCTTTATGTAGCATATCATATTTATTGATTTGTGAATGTTGTACCAGCTTTACATCCCTGGGATAAATCCCACTTGGTCATGGTGTATTATTTTTTAACTAGATTGCTGGATCCAATTTGCTAAAATTTTGTTGAGGATTTTGGTATCTATGTTCATCAGGGATATTGGCCTGCAATTTTTTTTTTTTTTTTTTTGGTAGTGTCTTTATCTAGTTTTGGAATTAGAATTATGCTGGCCTCATAAAAAAAGCTTGGAAATCTTCCTGCCTCTTGAATTTTTTGGAACAGTTTGAGAAAAATAGATGTTAGTTCTTCTTTGAATGTTTGGTAAAACTCCACTGTGAATTCGTCCAGACCAGGACTTTTATTTGCTGGGAGTTTATTGACTACTGCTTCTATTTCCTTAGTTCTTATTAGTCTGTTCAGGTTTTCTTAGTCTTTCAAGTTGAGATTTGGAAGATGTATGATTCTAGGAATTTGTCCATTTCATCTAGATTGTCATGTTTGTTGGCATATAATTGTTCATATTATTTTCTTACGTCCTTTATATACCTGTGGTGTCAGTTTTATTTCACCTCTTTCATGTCTTGTTTTATGAACTTGGGTTTTCTCTCTTTGTTTGATTAGTCTGGCTAAAAACTGATCAATCTTGTTTATCTTTTAAAAAACCAGCTCTTGGTTTCATTGATTCTCGTTTGTTTTTCAATTTATTTTAAAAATTTTAATTGATTTTTTAGAGAGAGAGAAAGGGAGAGAGAATTAGAAACATCAATGAGAGATAAGCATCAACTTCTATGGGCTGCCTCCTGCATGCTGCCCCTGGGGATTGAGCCCACAAACTAGGCATGTGCCTTAACAGTAATCAAACCAGTGACCAGTGGCCTCTTTGTGCATAGGTCGAACTCCACCACTGATCCATAGTCTCTGTCATTTATTTCAATTGTGATTTTGTTATTTCCTTCCTTCTACTAACCCTGTTTTTTTGTTTTGTTTTTGTTTTTGTTGTTGTTCTCTTTATAAATCTTTAAGATGTAGGGTTAGCCATTGGTTTTCAACCTGCCTAATGCCATAATTCTTTAATACAGTTCCTCTTTTTGTGGTGACCCCCCAACCATAAAATTATTTTTGTTGCTACTTCATAACTGTAATTTTGCTCCTGTTATGTCTTAGGAAACCCCTGTGAAAGGGTCATTCAATCCCCAAAGGGATCGCGACCCACATGTTGAGAACCACTGTACCGTTAGACAGTTTATTAGAAAATTTCCCTTTTTTGAGGTAGGCCTGTATTGCTATGAACTTTCCTCTCAGTACTGCTTTTGCTGTGTTCCGTAGATTTTGTGTTGTAGTGTGTTCATTTTCATTAGTTTCCAGGAAGATTTTTTTTATTTCTTTCTTGATTTCATTGATAACCCATTCATTGTTTAATAACATGCTATTTAGCTTCCATATGTTTGAATATTCTTGAGTGTTTTTATTATAATTGATTTCTAGTTGCATGCCATTGTGATCCGAGAAGATGCTTTATATAATTTCAATCTTCCTGAACCTGTAGAGACTTAGTTTGTGTCCTATGTTGTGGTTTGTCTTTGAGAATGCCCCACGTGTAATTGAGAAGAATGTATATTCTGCAGCTTTGGGGTGAAATGTTCTGTAAATATCAATTAAATCCAGCTAATCTAGTGCACTATTTTCTTGACTAGATCTATTCAGTGGTGTCAGTGGGTGTTAAAGTCCCCTACTATGATTTTATTGCTGTCAATCTCTCCTTTAAAGACCTACCAAAGTTTTTTGTTTGTTTGTTTGTTTGTTTTAATGTATTTTGGTGCGTCTATATTTGGTGCATATATGTTTATCATGGTTATATCCTGTTGTTAGATTGATCTCTTTAATAATAGAGTGACCTTTTTTGTCTCCTATTATTGTCCTAATTTTAAATCTATCTCATCAGTTATGAATATTGCTACATCAGATTTTTTGTTTGTTTGTTTCCAGTTCCCTGAAATTTTTTTCTTTTCTATCCCTTCACTTTAATCCTGTGTGAATCTTTTGTTCTGAGGTGGGTCTCTTGTAGACAGCATATATATGGGTCATGTTTTCTTATCCAATCAACTATCCTATGTCTTTTGATTGGAGCATTTAAACCATTTACATTTAAGATTATTATTGATAGGTACTTATTTGTTGCCATTTTTTATTCTTTATGCCTATGTTCCCCTCCCTCTCTCTATTTCCTTTTCTTCTTACAAAAGTCCCTTTAGCATTTCTTGCAGTACTGGTTGGGTGATAGGTAATTCCTTTAGCCTCTTTTGGTCTGTGAAGCTCTTTATTTCACCTTCAATTTTGAATGATAGCCTTGCTGGATAGGGTCTTCTTGGATTCAGACCCTTGTTTCTCATTAGTTTTATACTTCATGCCACTCCCTTTTAGACTGCAGTTTTTCTATTGAGAAATCAGCTGAGAATCTAATGGGAGCTCCCCGGTAAGTAACTTTCTGTTTCTCTCTTGCTGCCTTTAAGATTCTTCCTTGTCTTTAACATTTGTTATTTTAATTATGATGTGTCTAGCTGTGAGTCTTTTGAGGTTCATCTTGATGGGATGCTCATATTTCCTGGACCCATATAAATTTTTCCTTTACCAGGTTAGGGAATTTTTCTGTTATTATTTCTTCAAATAGATTATCTATCCCTTTCTCTAATTCTTCTTTTTGTGGTACCCTTATATTTGAATGTTGTTATTTTTCATGTTTCCCAAAGCTCCCTTAAATCCCCTCAAGCTTTTTAATTTTTTTCTTTTCCATTTGCTGCTCTAATTTTATATATTTTTCTACCCTGTCTTCTAACTTACTGATTCAGTCTTCAGCTTCTTCTAATCTACTATGGAATCCTTCCATGGTAATTTTTATATCAGCTATGTCATTCTTAATTT
Organism: Molossus molossus; assembly: GCF_014108415.1. NCBI lineage: Eukaryota > Metazoa > Chordata > Mammalia > Chiroptera > Molossidae > Molossus > Molossus molossus. Next base: position 74,199,913 of record NW_023425401.1, read on the forward strand.
CCACTTGATTTTATTTATAGCTCCTACCTCTTTTTTTTATGCTCTTGTAGTTCTCACTGAGCTCTTTATAATTCTCATTTAGTTGCTTATAATTCCCACTAAGTTGTTTGAACACCCTTAAAACCATTGCTTTGAATTCTTTATCTGACAAACTCTTTCCCTCTATTTCATGTAGTTCCTTTTCTGGTGATTTTCTTTTTCTTTAATATGGGAGTTATTTCTTTGTCTCACCATTTTAGTGGTCTGGTAGTTTGGTCTTAGGTGAGGTGTGTTGGACCACATAGGCAGGTTGGTGTGTATCAGATCAAACTGCTATGCCTCCTAGTCTTTGTGTGGTGGCCTTCTTTTGGGACCCAATTGAGTAGTCCCCTTGATCTCCTGAGCTAGGTGCTCTATGAATGACCCTTGTGTAGATTATGTGGGCTCTCCTTTTGAATTTCGGTATTGATTGTTTTGGGGTAGGCTCAGTCCTTGGGGTTGTTAACTATGAGTCTCAGCCCCAACCCTGTCGACCCTGTCATGCCAACTGTTATATAGGTGTTGACAGAACAAAACAAAAAGAACCTCCCCAAAGTAGCCTCAACAGTAATAGAATCAACCACCTCAACAAACAGATTAAAAGACACACAGACAGACAAAAAACATCCATCCATACACACACACACACACATTAGGAGGTGCAGAACCAAAAGAATTAGAAAAGGGAGAAAGAAAAAATTTTAAAAAATAAAAGGAAGAAAGGGAATGCATAACCAGACCAAGTAAAGAAGAACTTGAAAAAACAAACAACAACAACAAAAACTACATTAGCTTCAACAACGATAAAGCCCCAGGCTCAACAGAAAGATTAAAAGATAAACAAACTGCCCTGGCCGGTTTGGCTCAGTGGTTAGAGCGTCGGCCTGCGGTCCTGAGAGACCCGGGTTCGGTTCCCGCTAAGGGCACGTACTTTGGTTGCAGTTTGTCCCCGGCCCTGGTTGGTTGTGCGGGTGGCAGCCACTCGATGTGTCCCTTTCACGTCCATGTTTCTCTCTCTCTCTCTGTTCCTCTCTCTCCCTCCCACTCTACCTGAACGAAAAAATGGAAAAATGTCCTCGGGTGAGGATTAAAAAAAAAAAAAAAAAAAAAAGATAAACAAACTGAAAACACACACACACACACACACTGAATAATACTAGAAGACATGAGAAAATCACTGAATTTTGCTCTGATGTTGTTGGATCTGGCCTCTTGGGTGTGTGCCCCTGTCCTGTTGAGCAGTCCTCTGGTACAGGCAAATATGAATTGCTATCCCTGTCTGGTCCTTGGCCTCCTGGCTGAAGGGTCCCAGGTAGTCCTATGAGCTGGACTTCCCTAGTCCAGAGGCTAGGTCACCTTCAGGCCTAACAACTTGTGTTTTAAGCTGCTTTCCCTTTACCTGTGACACTGGGATCTGCAGGGTATCAGGTCCAGTCAGGGTGGTTTACACAGATTTGTGTTGGGGGTGAGGCAGGCAGGAGAGGCAGGCAGTCTCTTCCTCTCCTTCCAATATCTCTGCCTCGATTGCCGGCATCCCCTGGTCACCACCCCAAGCAGACCTGCTTGGCTCTTTAATCTTTTAGCAAGGCTGGCTTGCACTGGGCAGGGGTTCTGCCCAGGCTCCCTCCCAGTCAGATGTCTAGAACACTAGCACCATCAGGCCTTGCTGATGGAGTGCAGATTTCTAGCCCAGCACTGTTTCACAAGGTAGAGTTTATGACTAGGCTCCCACCTGGCCAGACTTCCAAATCTTTCAGGTCCTGCCGCTGGAGTGCTGATTTCCAGCCTGGCTCTGTTCCACGGGTAGCGGGGGGGGGGGGGGGGGGCTCTTCTTTGTTCAAGGTTTGGAGGAATGCCCCTCTTTTCCCATGCACTGCATGGACTTCCCTTTTCCTCTCTGTTGCTCTCATTTGGGGATCTCTGTATGGCACCTTCCCTCCATCTTTTCAGCCCCACTGTGCAACTGTACCAGTTTGCTCACCTACTTTGCATCTCTTCCTTTCTCATCTCCATGCTCCTTGCTGTCAATATTTTCAGTCAGCTGTTTTCAGGTGTTTTTTTCAAGTTAAATGCTCTGCACTTTAGCCTCAGGTCCAGTCCTGTGCTTGGAACAAGCTTGGAACAAGCGGAGGAAACTTCCTTAGACTTCAGCCATCTTGCCTCTGCTTAGGACCTTCCTTTTTTAAATTCATCATCATAAATCTTTCTAATTCTCCACTACAGCTTCTTCTTTTCACTTTTTCTTAATCATCCTTTGAAACATGATTCTTCTGTTCACTTTGACCTTATCCCAATCTTTCTTTATATTCAGATACCATGGTCAGTTCTCTTTGAAATAACCTATGATCATGGTTTGTTTACATTTCTTCTCTGCACATTTCAAGCTTTCTTATTTTAATTTTTCAGGGAACTTTGTATTTGCATTTCATCAGGCCTTTCTCTTTGATACTTTTTACTAGATTGTTGAATGTTGATATTGATGATTCTTTTACCCCTTATCTTCCAATGCAATTTTCCATTCCTTCCTTTGTTTCTAGTTGCATATGAGAAGCCTACATTCAAGATACTTCTTAGTTCCTATTATTGGAACACAGGAAACAATTCTTCTTGGCCCCATTGTTTATGAATGAGATTTAGTAAGTAAACCACATTACAAAATTTATATTATATACTACTCATTTTACTTTTATATCAAGATAATTGTTCAGGATAATTTTTAAAAATATCTGCCCTTTGCTATTATAAAATTTATGGCAACAGGAATTTATGTTTTTACAGTAAATCTCTGGGTATTCAACATTATATACAGGTAAATTTAATTAATACTTTAAAAATTTAATACTGATGCTTATAAAAACAGCCTACAAAGGTTCTCATTGTAAGGCTGTTGCTCATATTTAAGGAGCAGCAGAATACTGGGCAAGAAATAAGTTAGATATCTCTGAATGCTCTTACTTCTGGTACCATCTACCTAAACTCTCCAGAATGTGCATTTATAAGATGATTAGCATATAAAATTCCATAAAGGCTCAAATTTTTATTAATTGTAGTCTCTGGAATCTTTGCTTTCAAACTAGATTTAATATTTTTGCTGTCAAGAAAAGTACAAATATATACAAAATGACATTTTTGTTTGTGGTCACACAACATGTTTCAAACCATAGTAGGAAATATAAAAATAAAATACCAATAATCAAGACAGATAATAATAATACTTGACGTTTTGTAAAAGCAATTTTTTCAAAGTTCATTTATATAAACATTACATTTCCCTTAACTTAAAGAGTTAATTTGAACTTAATTTAAATTCAACTTAAAAAGTTACAGAATTTTGTATATTCCATCATTTCAGAAAGACTTTCATCAACTTAAAAGCATCATAATAAACAATGGATATGATCAAATGAAATTAAATATATGGAGGAAAATAATAAAACTATAGTAGGGTTAGCTCACATAAATATTTTCTATGTAGGCCTGTTGAATTGCTAGGATTGGCCACAAATCCACTTTTTATCTATTTAGCAGCTAAATGTATAAAGCATACAACATACTTACACTATAAGATGAATGATGTTTATAAAAATCAAATAATAAAAAAAATTTTAGATGGAATCACTTTTTTTTCAGATTCTTAGACTTGAAGGATTTTTTGTCTAGTCTTCATAAAGGCACACTGTGCAATATTGTGGGTGAGCAGTAACTTCATGATAGACACAGCAAAGCCATTTCTTATGGTATCTGTTAGTGTATGCCAAATATGTAATTCAATGTGAAGTTAAAAAAAAAAAAGCAGTTTCAAAAGGTGGTAAAGCTTTATTTACATTTGTATTTAGAATTAGTACATTCATTGTCTGGTAAGATTGAGATATAAAATTTAGATTAACTTGCCTGAATAATGGGTGTACTGTATGTCTTTTAGGCAATCCTCCATAAATATTATTTCTTTTATCTAAAACTTTGATAAGGGTTAGTTAACAAAGATTATAAACCTTGTAGTCTTTGACAGGAACATGAGATTCGGAAATTTTGTACATGGCTTAGACAGATTATTTAGAGAGAATATAAATTTAAGGTTTCTGTAAATTAAGTAGCTTAAATCAGACCGTTGACCAAATAGATGGCCCCTGACTTCACCTCATCATGAGAATGGGTTTAGAAAGAATGATGAAAAAGTGAGAATTTTTTCAAAAACATTTGAGAATTCACTCTAAGGAAAAAGATTAGGAATTAAAGGCCTTGGAGTTTATTTATATGATGTGATCTGTGGCTCCTAACATGAGGGCTGGTACTTACTTGGGGGAGCAGGCAATATGCTCTCATTGTAAGGTGTTTGTGAATCCAAATATTTGTACTCCATTGTCTTTAGGTAAATAATAAAGCCAAAGTAAAGATTAGCACACTGTGATGTCTTCTATACAGTGTTCAACCAGAAAAATATAGATCAGACATTTTTCTCTCAGCTTGGCCTGTGGTTTATCTCTTCTCCATCCTCTTCTGAAGTTTGTCAGTCTGAACCCTACTTCTATGTCTCTGAGTCTATTTTGTTCATTTTCTTCTAGGATTTTTATGGATTCACATGTCACATTTAAGTCTTTTAATCATTTTGAATTTATTCTTGTGTATGCTGTAAGTTGGTGGTCTAGCTTCATTTTTTTTGCATGTAGATGTCCAATTTTTCCAACACCATATATTAAAGAGGCTGTCTTTACTTGTTTGTATGCTCTTGCCACCTTTGTCAAATATGAATTGAACATAATGTCTTGGGTCAATTTCTGGGTCCTCTGTTCTGTTCCATTGATCTATATGTCTGTTATTGTGCCAGTTCCAGGCTGTTTTGATTACAGGGGCTTTGTAATATAACCTAATATCCAGTATTTTTTGGTTCCATATAAATTTTTGGAATATTTGTTCTGGTTCTGTGAAATATGTCATTGGTATTTTAATGGGGATTGCATTAAATCTATAGATTGTTTTGGGTAATATGGATATTTTAATGATGTTAATTCTTCCAATCCAGAAACAAAGTATAGGCTTCCACTTTTTTATATCTTCTTCTATTTCTTTTGTCAATGTCCTGTAGTTTTCTGGGAACAGGTTCTTTGGTTCTTTGGTCAAGTTTATTCCTAGGTGTCTTAGTTTTTTTGCTGCAATAGTAAAGGGGATTTTTTTTTTTTTTTTTTTTTTAGTTTCTCTTTTTGTGAGTATATTATTGATGTATTTTGGCATCTATGTTAATCTGGGATATTGCCTGTAGTTTTCTTTTTTGTAGTGTCTTTATCTGGGTTTGGAATTAAAATTATGCTGGCCTCGTAAAGCATGTTTGGAAGACTTCCTTCTTGAATTTTTTGGAATAGTGTGAGGAGAATGGGTGTTAGATATTCTTTCAATGTTCAGTAATTTTTTTTCATTCCTTTTCTTTCAACCTCTGTCCTTTGTTGTGAGGTGGATCTCTTGTAAATGACATATATGTGAGTCATGCTTTCTTATCTATTCAGCTACTATGTGTCTTTTGATTGGAGTGTTTAATTTATTTACATTTAAGGTTATTATTGATATGTATTTTTTTTTTATTTTTTTTTGGCCAGTTTTGTTCATTATGGTTCTGTTTCTTTTCTTATTTCTTCTGCTTATTACAGCAATCCTTTTAAGATTTTTTGGAGTGCTGGTTTGGTGCTGATATAATCCCTCAGCCTTTTTTGGTCTGTGAAGCTCTTTATTTCACCTTCTGTTTTGAATTATAACCTTGCTGAATAGAGTAGTCTTGGACTCACAATCTTGTTTTTCATTACCTTGATTGCTTCATGCCATTCCCTTCTGGCCTGTAGTGTTTCTTTTGAGAAGTCAGCTGATAGCCTATGTGTGTTCCTTTGTAGATAACCTGTTGCTATCTCTTGCTGCCTTTAGGATTCTCTCTTTGTCTCTAATTTTTGGCATTTTAATTATTATGTGTCTTGGTGTGGGCCAGTTGGGTTTTTCTTACTTGGGATTCTCTGTGCCTCTTGTACTCATATGTCTCTTTCCTTCATCAAGTTATGAAAGTTTTCTGCTACCATTTCTTCAAATATATTTTCTAACCCTTGCTCATTTTCTTCTTCTTCTGGAACTCCTGTGATTCAGATTTGTTACATTTTATTTTGTCCTACAGTTTTCTTAGGCTGTCTTCCTGTTTTTTAGTTGTTTTTTCTTTTTGGTTTTCTAATTGGGTGACTTTTTTTTTTCTTACTCTCCTCTAATTCACTGATTCAGTCCTCGGCTCCCTCTACTCTGCTAGCTATTCCTTCCAATGTGTTCTTTATTTCTGCTATGTCATTCTTCATTTCCAGTTGGTTGGTTTTCAATGTTTCTATATCTTTACTCATGCTATTGAGCTTACTCAAGATTATTACTCTGAATTTTCCTTCTGATATCTTGCTTAATTCTATGTTATTTATTTCTTCTCCTGCAGAATTGTTTTAATCTTTCATTTGGTATTTGGTTTGCTTTTGTTTGTTTGTTTCATCATTTTGGCTGTCTCAATGGGTTTTGGAGCCTGCCAAATTTTGCCTGTGGGTGTTGGTGTTCTGTTGGTTGTGACTCTCTCTACTTGGTTTGAATGAGAGTGGGAGGACCCATGTTAAACACCTCTGTCAAGTCTTACTTTTCTGGGTATATTTGCAAGCCAAGGAAAGGTTCAGGTATCTTCTAGCTTTTTGCCTGGAGGCTATTAGTCTCAGTTACTTGATAATCCTTGATTTGTAGCCCTTAGCTGAGTGAAAAATTTCTGAGGTGTCCTAGGATTTCCAGTGGGTGGGGCACTTGCTTACTATCAGACTGGATGTTAATGAGCTGAAACTTGCATTTCTCTGACCTGATGGTGTTGAATTCTTGTGGGAGGGACCATAGTTTTCACTGGGGCACTGGGAAGCGGTTCTTGGAATAAGAGAGCTACTGTCTTGTGAGGGAGTGATTCAGCACAAAACTCCTGGTGTTCTCCCATCCAGCTGTTTTCTGAGCCAGGAGTCCCAGAATCTCTCCACACAGTTTTCTGGTCCAGTCCACCCTCCCTCTGCAGGAGCCAAAGGTGAGTGGCTATAGCTGATTTGGTGCTTTTGAAAACCCCCACTTTCTCAGTGGGAAGCTCACTCAGTTAATACAGCTCTCCACTGCTGTCAATTGACTCCCAGCCCACCCTTGCATGGCTCCACAGTTCCTACCAGGCTTGATTTGGCATCCTTTTTCTGTCCCTGGTTGTATGGGTTCTCTCCAGCTACTTTTCAGTTGTTGTTTTTTTCTGATGATTTTTCTTTATTTTAGTTGTAGTTCCAATTTGGTCCTGGGAGACGTTCTGTGTAGCTTCCATTCACTCCACTGACATTTTCCCCATCTCACTAAAATTCTTATTTAGTCCATTAAACTGTGATTTAAGTTGTTAAACTTATTCATCATTTAATAGTTTTGACTCTTGGAATTATTTTACATAAAAATCAGTATTAAGTGTTGCCTGATATTATATGGTCTCTTACTACATTTTATAACAGATTAATTTACTTTGTATTTTCATCATATTCTGCTTTTATTTTTGTACATGAAATGATAATAATAATTCTTATACCTGAAGTGAAAATTTAAGGTACTTGAACTAATTAGAACAAAACTATTAACTCAGAAGCAAGCAAAGAAACAGTCAAATAAAAAATACTAAAGGGTCTTTACTTCATGTCTTACATGCCAATTACATTTATAGTGAAAGAGATGCTCCTTACCCCTTATTGTCCCTTGTTTATCTGACTTTCTAGACCACTGTCCATCATATTCCATGTAAAAAGTGATAGCCTCATATCAAGGGAAATAACATTTTTAAATCCCTTGAAGTAATGCACAGATTAACAGGATATACTCTCTGGATTCATTAATGGTGAGTGGGCCTGCACATCAAAGTACTGATTATCATGAAATAAAGAGATCAAGTTTTCTATGTGTGTGTGTACACCTTGAGAGAGCAAGGAACTATATATACATCCATAAACTATTTTGAAGTCATGAGCTTCCATTTGATTTAAACACTCCTATAAGCAGGGACATAATTTTGGCCTATATGAAAAACTGGATTATGTATTGATTGAACGGTGTTTACCTTTAGTTATTTGAGAAAATTGATATAAAATGTAGTACTTTATTATTCATTATGATAAATAAAAGTGTTTAGTTAGGTAATAAAAGCCAGTTACCTGAGAAAAAATATTTCATGAGTAGGGCCTAACTCTTTCATTTTATATAAATATATAATAGTGATATGTGCCCTATTTTTCATTATTTGTTTTTAATTTTTTAAATGCCTCAGTTTTCCTTTTGGGTTATAGTTATTTATGGAAAACTTTTCTTGTTTCAGTTTAACTGATTTTTATTTATTTACTTAATTGCAACAAATAGTTCTTGTTACCTTTGATTCAAGGCTTGATTTTTTTCTCTGACAATATTTTAAGAAATATTATTTCAGTGTCTTGATATTTATGTTTTCATGTTACTCAGTTTAAAGCATGATTAGACTTAAACTTTAACCAATGATGGCTATTTCTGCATCTACTTCATTGTTTAGAAACTTACATCCTACCAGTAAAAAGTTTCATTCTAACTTATCAGGCATATATAAAATATGGCAAAGATAGAAATTTATAACTGAAGGAAAAATGTTATATGCCTACAAAGATGTCTGTATGAATATCTGTATGAAGTATTGGCAGAATGGTAGAAGGAAATATTTTTTAACTCTGAATGAATCATAAACAAAGAAACCTGTGGAAGTTCAAATGGGTACACAAATTAGCTTTGAGGACATCCATCCATATTAGTTATTTATTATCAATAAAGATAATCACTTTACATAAAGAAGAAAAAATAAATGTGACAATAATTTTTGTTGACATTTTTCCATGCTACTCTGTCCAAAACCAAATAAACTATGGTAGCTAGATGTATAGCCATAGCTATAATATTGTTTATAATAACAACAAAAGCAGAAGCAATCTAAATGTTCATCAACAATGAATAACAATTAATAGCTTTTTCTTAAAAATATTAATATTTCTATTTACATTACATTTTCTACTAAAAAGCAAGATTGTATATATTTTAGAAAACAAAATCCTGTATGTGTGTATATGTGTATTTTTGTGAATATGTATTGCAAGGATATATTGCAACTGCCAGTTGTTTTAATTTAGGAAGAAAGGAAAATCATGATGAAATTTTTATGGTAGGAGCAAAGGATAAAATTAGATGTACAGAGGTATATCTTTACATATTATTATTATTATTATTATTATTATTTGATATTTTTGTTCAGATAGAGTGGGAGGGAGAGAGAGAGAGAGAGAGAGAAACATCGACTTGAAAGGGACACATCCTGTGGTTGCCACCCACACGATCCAACCAGGGCCGGGGACAAACTGCAACCGAGGTACAAGCCCTTAGCGGAAACCAAACCCAGGTCTCTCCAGACCTCAGGCCGACGCTGTAACCGCTGAGCAAAACTGGCCAGGGCTACATATTATTATTTTTTTAACCGGCCAGTGAAGTGGGGGTTTGGGGGAAATATGTGTGTGTGCGTGTGTGTGTGTGTGTGTGTGTGTGTGTGTGTGTGTGAATACACACACAAACACATTTTATTTTTTTTAATTTTTACTTTTGGCATTTTTATTTTTCTTCTTCTTTTTTTTAATCCTCACCCGAGAACATTTCTGCATTATCTTCAGATAAAGAGGGAAGAAGAGAGGGAGGAAGAGAGAGAGAGAGAAACATTGATGCGAGAGACTCACATAAAGCCATTGCCTCCCACAGAACCCCAACCAGGGCCAGGGATGAACCACAACACAGGTATGTGCCCTTAACAGGAACCAAACCCAGGACTCTCCGATCCACAGGCTGATGTTCAAACTGCTGAGCCAAACCAGCCTGGGCAGCATTTTTATTCTTTAATTTATTTAAATTTTTTTTTCAATTACAGTTTATATTTAATATTATTTTGTATTAGTTTCAGATGTACAACATAGAGGTTAGACGACCTTATACTTTACAAAGTATTCTCCCTATATTTCCAGTACCTAGCTGGCACCTTACAGAGTTATTACAATATAGTTGATTATATTTTTATGCTGTATTTTACATCCCCATAACTATTTTGTAACTACCAATCCGTACTTCTCAATACCTTCACCTTTTTCACCTAGTTCCCCATCTCCCTCCCCTTTCAAAACTGTTGGTCTGTTCTCTGTATCTATGAGCCTGTTTCTATATTGCTTGTTCATTTATATTGTTCTTTAGTTTCCACATCTAAGTGAAAACATAAGGTATTTGTCTTTCTGTGACTTATTTCACTTAGGATAATACCCTCCAGGTGCATCTAAGCTGTTGCAAATGGTAAAATTTTGTTCCTTTTATGGCCAAGTAATATCATATATATGTACCCCACTTTTTTATCCACTCATTTTTTTATTAGTAGTAGTATTTTTAATCCTCACCCAATGATATTTTTCTATTTATCTTCAAATAGAGTGGGAAGGAGAAAAAGGGAGAGAAAGGGAGAGAGAGAGAAATATCAGTGTGAGAGAGGCACATAGACTGGTAGCCTCCCTTATGACCCTGACCAGGGCAACCAAAGTACATGCCCTTGGCTGGAATCAAACCCACGACTCATTGGTCTTCAGGTCAATGCTCTACTGTTCTGTCAAACTGGCCAGAGCTATCCACTCATTTATTAATGGACAATTGAGTTGTTGTTTCCATACCTTGGCAATTGTAAATAATGCTGCAATGAACATAGAGGTACATATATTCTTTTGAATTAGTGTGTTGGGTTTCTTCAGGTATATATATGTTCCCAGAACTGGAATCACTGGGTCATAGGCAGTTCCATTTTTTAGCAACCTCTGTACTGTTTTCCACAGTGGCTGCACTAATCTGCATTTCCACCAAAAATGCACAATGGTTGCCTTTTCCTTTTTTTTTTTTTTTTAATCCTTACCCGAGGATATTTTTATATTTATCTTCGGAGTGGAAGGGAGAGAGGAGAGAGACACACAGAGAGAGAGAGAGAAAGTGCAAGTATGTGCATGAAAGAGAGAGAAACATCAATGTGAGAGACACATGGACTGGTTGCCACCCACACAACCCCAACCAGGGCCGGGACAAACCGCAACTCAGGTACATGCCCTTAGCTGGAATCAAGCCCAGTTCTCTTTGGTTCGCAGGCCAATGCTCTAACTACTGAGCCAAACTGGCCAGGGTGCAATGGTTGCCTTTTCTTCACAACCTTGCAAACACTTGTTGTTTGTTGATTTATTTATGATAGACATTCTGACAAATGTGAGTGATATCTCATTGTGGTTTTAACTTGAATTTCTTTGATGATTAGTGACATTGAGCATCTTTTCATATGTTTTTGGCCATCTGTATGTCCTCTTTGGAGGTCCTTTCCCCATTTTTTTAATTGGATGTTATATGTTTTTGGTGTTGAGTTTTATGAGTTCTTTATAAATTTGGGATATTAACCCTTTGTCAGATGTATCATTGGTGAATGTGTTCTTCCATTCATTGGGTTGTCTTTTCCTTTTGTTGATGGTGCCTTTTGTTATACAAAAACATTTTAGTTTGATATAGTCCTATTGTTTTACTTTCTCTTTTGTTTCCATTGCGAGAGAAGATATAAAAAATATATGTATTACTAAGAAAGATATCTGAGATTTTACTGCCTATGCTTTTTTCCTAGGATTTTTATGGTTTTGAATTTTATATTTAAGTTTTTGATCCATTCTGTTTATTTTTGCATGTGGTTCGAGAAGGTATTGGCTCATCCAGTGTGGCTCAGTGGCAGGAGCATTGTCCTGGTTCCATTCATACTCAGGGCACATGCCTGGGTTTCAGGCTTGATCCCAAGTAGGGGGTGTGCAGGAGGAGGCTGATCAATGTTTCTCCCTGACATTGTGTTTCTATCTCTCCCTTTCTCTCTCTCTCTCAAAAAAAAAAATCAATAAAAACATATTAAAAAAAAAAAAAAAAAGAAGAAGAAGAAGGTATTGGCCAAATTTTTAAAACACCATTTACTAAATAGACTGTCTTTATTCCATTGTATGTTTTTTGTTTCCTTTGTCAAATATTAATTGATCATAAAGGTGTAAATTTGTTTATGGGTTCTCTGCTTTGTTCCATTGATCTTATAGGTCTGTTTTTATACCAGTACTATGCTGTTATGATTATTCTCACCTTGTAGCATAGTTTGACATCAGGTAGCATGACTCCTTCAACTTTGTTATTCTTGCTGTTGCTGTTTGGGGTCCTTTGTGGCTTCCATATAAATGTTTTATCTATCTGTTTTAGTTTTGTGAAATATGCCATTAGATATTTTGATAGAAATTTTGTTGAATCTATAGATTGCTTTGAGCAGTATGGACATTTTAACAATGTTAGTTATTCATAACCATGAGCATGGTATATGCTTTCATTTATTTATATCTTCTTCAGTTTATTTTTCAATGTCTTATAATTTTCCAAACATAGTTCTTTTACTTCTTTGGTTAAATTCATTCCTAGGTTGCTATTTTTTATGCAAATGTAAATGAGATTGTTTTCTTAGATTCATTTTCTGAGAGTTTGTTATTGATGTATAAAAATGCAACCAATTTCTGGATATTTATTTTGTGTCTTGTTACTTAATTTATTCATTTATCAGTTCCAATAGTTTTTGGTGGAATATTTAGTTTCTTTATATATAGTATTATGTCCTTTACAAATAATTAGAATTTTACATCTTCCTTTCCAATTTGGATGTATTATATTTCTTCTTTTCTTTTCTGATTGTTGTGGCTAAGATTTCTAGTACTATGTTGAGTAAGGGTGGTGAAATAAGACATCATTATCTTGTTTCTGATCTTAAAGTAAATACATGCTTTTTGTTTTTCCCTACTGAGTATGATGTAACTGTGGATTTGGCATATATGGCCTTTATTATGTTGAGATATCATCCCTCTGTTTCCATTTTCCTGAGAGTTTTAATCATAAATGGGTGCTGGATTTTGTCAAAAGTTTTTTCTGCATATATTGATATGATCTGTCTGGAAAATTAATCCACCAATGTCAATGAGATGTTAAAATCTCTGAGTATGGCCCTGGCCAGAGAAGCATAGTCCCATACACTGTAAGTTTACAATTTTGATTTCCAGTCAGGGCATATACCCAGGTTGTGGGTTTAATCCCTGGTCAGGATGCCTATGGGAGGCAATCTCCCACGTCAATATTTCTCTTTTCTCTCTCCCTCTCCCTTTCTCTTTCTCTAAAATTAATTTTTAAAAATCTAGTATGAATGTATTGCTCTCTATTTCTTCCTTTATGTCCATCACTATTTGTTTTATATAATGTTGGATGCTTCTATGTTGGATGCATAAATGTTTACAAGGGTTATATACAGGTATCCTCTTCTTGTTGATCCTTTTATCATTATGTAGTGTCCTTCTTTGTCTCTCTATATAGACTTTGTTTTAAAGTCTATTTTGTCTGATGTAAGTATTGTTACTCCAGCTTTCAAAAAATTTCTGGGAGAGCCTGGTCAGTTTGTCTCAGTGGTTAGAGCATCGGCCTGTGGTCCAGAGAGACCCATGTTTGGTTCCCACTAAGGGCACATAACTTGGTTGCAGTTTGTCCCCAACCTGGTTGGGTCATGGGGGAGGCAGCCACTCAATGTGTCCTTTTCATGTCAATGTTTCTCTCTCTTCCTCTCACTCTATCTAAACAAAAAATGGAAAGGTGTCCTTGGGTGAGGATAAAAAAAATCAGGAGAGACCTCAGCTGGGAAGGTCCTCCCAGAGGAATGAGGGGACCCCATCCCACATCAGGCGCCCAGCTCAGGATCCCAGTGCCAGGAATAAAAACCCCCATAACTTCTGGCTTGAAAAACCAGTGGAAACTGAGGCAGAGGGAGGCTGCAGCTGCAGAAGCCCCAGCAGTTCCTCTTAAAGGGCCCATGCACAGACTTACTCAGACCCACTCCCTCTGAGATCCGAGGGAAGGCAGCTTGGGAGGTACCAGAAAACAGGGAAGAACTGAGCTGTTTGGCCTCCAGTCGAAAGCTAGAGGGGTGGCTTTCTCCTGGACATACGTGGTGGTAGAGGCCATTGTTCCTTTGGTGAGCCCTTCTCCCAAAAGGCAGGCCGACTGCGGCCATACCTGGGACTCCAGCAACCTGGCTCACACTGTTGGCCCTGCCCTGATGATTTCCTGAGGACTCACCCCACCCAACTTTTTGGCCCACCCAAGCTGTTTCTAAAGGCTTTACCATAGGATTGGCCTGTCTTGGATCCTGCTTTAGAGTTTCCTAAAATCTCTCAAACAAGCAGCATCTGGTACCTGCACCCACCAGTGTACGTGGCACCATCAGTCCAGTGGACATCCTGTGTTAACACAGACCAGTGTACAGTAGTGGAGCTATCAAGGTGGTGGTTATAGAAACCATGAATGGCCGGGAGCCCAGCACCATCCCCCACAGTGGCAGCCCAATCAGAGTCAAAATATATCCCCAGCAACAGAGGCTGGGGAGCAGACATCCATCCTCAGGCAACAGAAGCACAGACCAGCAGCGGAGAACCATCCCCAAAAACTACAGCAAAGGCTGAGCAGGAGCTGAGCCCCACTGTGCAGCAGCACTCCCCAGCCAACAGGTGGGACTTGGGGCTCTATAGGTGCCTGTGCAACACAGCTGCCCACAAGAGCGGTGAGAAGCCGGGGATCCAGAGGGACCTGTGCGACACAGTGGCCCACAAGAGCAGTGCAGAGCCAGGGCTCAAGAGGGGCCAGACTCAGCGAGCCCCATACCTCTCCTTAAGTGGCCCCAGGCCTGGCACTAGAAGCAGCCAGGCTTGGTTCACAACTTAGCTTTTCCAGGACACCTCCAAGCCCAGCACAAGAAGCAGCCATCTTCAGTTCACTTTGTAGCTTATGCCAGGTGGCCCTGGATAGAGCACAGGCAGTGGCTGACTTTGCCCCAGAGCCAGCACACCTGGTGGACAGCTTCAGACCACATCAAAAACACCACCACCCTACACCTCTACAAGTGACACACTCAGTGAGTGGACTCAGTGAGTGCCAGAGTCCTGCTGAAGTAAGTCTTGCTCTGTGTGGTGGGCTGATCCTTCAAGGTAGTGGCTAGTGGGCACAGCCAGTCCTTGCAGCTGATCAGCCTGAGTAAACCACTCCCATTGATGTGCCAACAGCAATCAAGACTCAATTACAACAGAAGGGTGTATAGTCTACACTAGGGGTGTACCACGAGGGCCCAGCTGGAGTGACCAGGGAGACTGTACCACTGGATCCTACAGGACACCTATAACAGTAGGCCACCCTACAAAGCCTAGAAGGCATAACAACTCTGCCTAATATATAGAAACAACCCCAGGGAAGCAGCCAAAATGAGGAGACAAAGAAACATGTCCCAAATGAAAGAAAAGAACAAAACTCCAGGAAAAGAACTAAATGCAATGGAGATAAGCAATCTAACAGATGCAGAGTTCAAAACACAGGTTATAAGGTTGCTCAGGGAACTTGGTGAGACATCCAAAGAACCTTCAAAGAACTTAGTGAGACCTTTAAGGAACTTACAGAGACCTCCAAGGAACTTAGTGAGAACATCAACAACATAAAAAAGGGCCAGTCAGAAATTAAGGATGCACTACATAAAATAAAGAATGATTTACAGGGAATCAATAGGTCAAGCCAAGAAGCAAACCACCGATTTGGAATATAAGGAAGCAGAAAACACCCAACTAGAACAGCAAAAAGAAAAAAGAATCCAAAAAAATGAGGATAGTGTAAGGAGCCTCTGGGACAACTTCCAGCGTCCCAACATTTGCATCATAGGGGTGCCTGAAGGAGAAGAGAGAAAGCAGGAAATTGAAAAACTATTTGAAACAATAATGACAGAAAATTCTCTAACTTGGTGAAGGAAACAGACAGACAAGTCCAGGAAGCACAGAGAGTCCCAAACAAGTTGAACCCAAAGATGTCCACACCAAGACACATCATTATCAAAATGTATTTAACTATGGTTAAATACAAAGAGAGAATCTTAAAAGCAGCGAGAGAAAAGCAGTCCATTACCTACAAAGGCACTCCCATAAGAATGTCAGCTGATTTCTCAAAAGAAAATTTGCAGCCAAAAATGAGTGGCAGGAGATATTCAAGGTGATGAACATCAATGACCTACAACCAAGATTACTCTACCCCGCAAAGCTATCATTTACAATCGATGGACATATCAAGAGTTTCCCAGATAAGATAAAGCTAAAGGAATTCATCACCACCAAACCAGTATTATATGAAATGCTGAAGGGTCTTCTTGAAGGCAAAGAATAACAAAAATATGAACAATAAAATGGCAATTAATATGTATCTATCAACAATTGAATCTACAAACAAAATGAGCAAGCAGAACAGAAACAGACTCATAGATACAGAGAACTTTTTGTTGTTATTTGCCAGATGAATGGGGGCTGGGGGGATGGGTGAAAAAGATGAAAGAACTAAGAAGTACAAATTAGTTGTTAGATTGATGAACCTCAAAGGGAAGGGGGGAGGGAGGGTGGGATGAGCTAAACCAAAGAACTTCTATGCATATATGCATAACAAATGGACACTGACAATAGTGTGGAGAAGGCAGGAGGGGGCGGAAATGGGGAGGAGTGGGTCAATGGGAAAGAAAAAGGAGAAACATCTGTAATACATTCAACAATAAAGATGAGTTTTAAAAAATTTTTCCATTATCTTGTAATATCTTTTTCCATCTCTTTACTTTAGTCTGTATGTTTCTTTCATTCTTACATAGATCTGTTGTAGAAAGCATATATATGGACCTTGCTTTCTTATTCATTCAGCTACCCTATGTCTTTTGACTTGAGCATTTAAGCCGTTTATATTTAAAGTGATTATTGTAAAGTACACATTTATTGCCATTTTACTCTTTATACCTATTCCTTGTTTTCTTTATTTTTCTTGGTTTTCTTTCAATTTTTTTTTTTTTTTTATTGATGTTAGAGAGAGAGGGGAATGGAGAGGGAGAGAGAGATAGAAACATCAATGAGATAGAAACAACCAAGAAACATCGCTTAGTCACCTCTTACATGCCCCCCACTGAGGACAGGGCCCACAATTTGGGTATGTACCCTGAATAAAAATCACACTGGCAACCACTTGGTGCATGGGTCAATGCTCAACCACTGGGCCACAATGACCGGGCTTCTTTCTTTTTCTTAACAAAGGCCCTTTAACATTTCTTATCATACTGGTTTGATGCTGATGAACTGCTTTAGCTTTCTTTTGTCTGGGGAGTTCTTTATCTGTCTTTTGATTCTAAATGATAGCTTTTCTGGGTAAAGTAATCTCTACTGTAGGCCCTTGCTTTTCATCACTTTGGATATTTCATGCCAATTCTTTCTGGCCTGCAAAGTTCCTGTTGAGAAATCAGCAGTCTGTTTCTGTCTTCCTGCTTTTAAGATTTTCTCTTTGTCTTTAATTTTTGCCATTTTAATTATAATGTGTCTTGGTGTAGGCCTCTTTGGGTTCATCTTGTTTAGGACTCTCTGCACTTCCTGGACTGTGTGTCTTTTTCCTTCACTAGGTTAAGAAAGATTTAATTCATTGTTTCTTTAAATATGTTCTCAATTCCTTGGTCTCTCTCTTTTCTTTCTGGCATCCCTATGATGTGGATTTGTTATACTTCATGGTGTTCCAAAAGTTACTTAAACTATTCTCTCTTTTTTGTGTGTGGCTGCTCTGGGCTTTTTCTGAAACCTTATCAGCCAAATCGCTGATTTACTCGTTTGTTTCATCTAACCTCCTGTATATTTTTTCTAGTATATTCTTTCTATTTTTTTGTTGAAATTCTTCCTAAGTTTTATAGCATCGTTATAACCACTGTTTTGAACTCTGTATTTGGTAGATTGTTTCCCTCCATGCCATTTAGTTCTTTTGGGGGGATTTCTCCTGTTCTTTCCTTTGAGACATGTTTATATGTATGTCCCCATTTTGCCTGCCCCTCTGTGTTTGTTTTTGTTTATTAGGTAGATATGCTATGTCTCCCAGTCTTGGTAGGGTGGTTTTATATAGTATATGTCCTGTGAGACACAGTGGCACAGTTTCCTTGATCACTGGAGCTGGGTTCTCCAGGAATGTCCCTTGTGTGGATTACCTGAGTCTTCCTACTGCAATTAAGTCTTGATTGATGGTGGCTCATCCATGTGTAGGGTCAACTCTTAAACTGGCCTTTTCTGAAGATCTTCCCTAACCACAGTCTATGAGCTGCTGTACATGTGCTGACTACACTAAGTGGTATTTTCCTGAAGAGGTTCTGGTGCCTGCTGAAATCTCCATTTGGTAATGCTAGTTGTGAAGCTAATTGAATCTTTCTCTGATGTTGTCTGAAGCTTGCCACTGGGTGTGTTGGTTCTGGGGTATCTTGGGAGGATCTGTGGTAGATTAAGTTCAGACCCTGCCTGTGTCTCCCCCAGGGCAACTGTTTTGGAGCTACAAAGCAATCCACAGTTTGTGGCTGCCTCTGCTGGGTGTTGGGTGTGCATGGGAAGGACCAAGCTATGCACCAAGGCCAGTTTATACCAGCACCAAACTCAGGGGCAGGTTAGCAAAAGGCTCAAAGTATCCTGAGATCTGCCTCCACCTTCCTCTCTCTGCCTTTGCCTGCTGGTTGCCTATTATATTCAGTCACTGAAAGAGCTTCTGGAATTAATTTAGTTATAAGAGATGGGTTCTTAGTAAGTCACAAGGTAGGGGCAAGTGATGTGGACCAGATTGATACAAGTTCAAACTCAATGACAGTGTTGGGTTTGAGTCCATTCAGCAAAAGTCCTGGGATTCACCAAAGCTAGCTGCTATCTGCCAGATGTCTACAGAACTTTGTGATAGGATAGGGTCTGAGGGAATTATCAGGGTGAGGCCAGCAGAATTTATCAGGCCCAAACAAATTAAGATTTGAACATATGAAGGAAGAGTTCCACACTGGTCAGATGTATGAGGAAAAATAACCCCATTCTAGAGCCACATGACACAGTCTGTCCCAGATTCTGCCTGGACATCCAGTAGACCTAGAGGTAAGCCTAGTGGCGCTATAGGGAATCTGGAGGGTGGGGCTAGTGGGTCTCTTATAACGAGGAGGCCCTTGTCAGGTTCAGTGGAAAGTAGGGAAAATGATCCCTGACCCAGAGCCACACAACTCAGTCTCTGACACCCCATGAGTCTGCCTGGACTTCTATACTCTCTGTTCAATAGCTGACTCCTTAACAGGGTATGAATTTTTCAGGGCAGCGAGACAGGGAATCCACATGATGGGGCTATTGCATTCACCCAGGCTGATGGCATATGAAGGGGGTGCTCTACCAAAGAAAGATGCTCTTTGTGGGGTGGAAAAGTGACTCACCACAGGGACTCTGGTAGCTATCTCTTCAGTTCTCTCCCTGGAGCCACAAACTCTAGTCTCTCCTCACACAAATCTAATCCATTCTGCCTTCCCTCCTCTGACGAGTGACTGTGAAGAAGATTTGTGTGTTTGCCCTCTAAAAATGCTCTTGGGTTTCTAGGACACTCCTGTCTCCCTGGTGGTCAGAATCCCTGCTGATTTTCATAGCCAGATGTTATGTGGGCACCTCTTTCCAGCTGAGGTGTTCTGGGCTGGGGATTCATTTATTGGGTTAAGACTGAACACTCCTCAGAGGAAACCTTTGCAGCTGAGATATCCCTCCAGATTTTCAGCCACAGCTGGTGGGAGCAGGTCAGCCCTTCTGCCATCTCTGTTCTTCCTATGAATTTCAATGTGTCTGCTGTAAATCCTTGGTTATAAGGCTTCTGTTCATTTAGTCTGCAATTGGTAATTCAGGTTGATTGTGCTGTGTTTTAATTGTAATTCCAGTATGGTTCAGGGAGGAGGTGAGTATAACTTCTACATACTCTGCTGCCATCTTGGATGCTCTGGGATTTTTATTTTTAAAGCACGAGCCATACAGATTCAGATTATAAGACTGGCATTATTTAACTTTTAAATTTAGTTTTGATTTTGTTTCATAACAGGCATACCATGTGAATCAAAATTTGAAATAAAAGACACCTATAGACTACTAAGAGGGTAAAGGAGTTTATAAAATAATGGGCTTCTTGAAATCAGTGTCTTTGTGATTGTGACCTTTCATGGCTCACTGGACAGAAATGGGCTTCAGGGTTAATTATGTCATTATTGAAGACAGATTGAAGTAATTGGTAATCCAGAGATTTATCGAATAAAATCAGTTTAGTGGAGATTATGGATATATTAAAGTCAAGTAATTTTGTTGAAAAGAAAAAATAATGTGACAGTTATATGAGGGTATATCTATTGAAAAAAGGAATAAGAATACATTTTTAAACTTTGAAACTTACCTTTTAATTTTACAATTGACTTCTATATATGCTATGTCTGCTCTTTGAAAGGTAATATTTTAAACATACAAAATGTTTATTTCTCAATCTTAACTGCTTTCTATACCTATCTTAGATATATGATGTATGGGTACTAGGAATCTAACAAAAAATAATAATTACAAATTGTTCTTATAAATTGTTGTTGAATGAGACTTGTCTTTGCATCATTTCTTCCTAAGAAGGCCTTGGGTGGCACTAAAGTTCATGATGCAGTTTCTTGATTATATCTTTATTAAATTGTCATCAGTTGTTATTTATTTATTATTTCTTTTTTTTATCCTCACCCGAGGACACTTTTGCGTTTATTTTCAGATAGAGCGAGAAGGAGAGAGGGGGATAGAGAGAAAGAGAAACATCGATGTGAGAGAGAAACATCGAGTAGTTGCCACCCATACGACCCCAAGAGTGGCTGGGGAAAAACTGCAAACGAGGTACATGCCCTTAGCAAGAACCAAACCCAGTACCCTCTGGTCTGTGAGCCAATGCTGTAACTGCTGGGCCAAACTGGCCAGGGCTCAATAGTCATTATTTAAATAATTGCAATAAAAATATCAGCAAAATGCAATGTTATGTATAATTTCTGGTAAATAGAAAAAATAAATCTCTTAAAAATAAAAAATAATTTGTAAACTGTAAAAAATATACATTTGAGTTATAATTTAGTTTATATTTAATACAAAATATTTATACTTTCTGAACCTATGATAATATCCTATTGTAAAATGTTTTTCAATTTTATTACTGAACATAAGTCTCAGGCTAAAGTGACAGAAATAATCATGAAAATAAGAAAAGACATCATAGTGATCAAATATAAAAATAATTTTTGGATATGTATATATAACTGGAAAATAATTAAAGAGTGTGCCAGCAATAATAGCTAAGAGTAAAGGTGAAGATGAAGCACAAGAATGAAACGCAAAGATGAAGCTTGAGGTTTAAAGGTTCATATTCTTGCCTACTATGTAAAGAAATTTGTGAATTGGTCATTGGCTTGGCTGTGGAAGAAAATTTTTCACTTTCAACTCATGATAGGCATATTTTGTTCTTTTTCTCCTATAAATAGATTACTTTCTTATAAAATGTCAAATATTCTTAACTAGAATAAGTGTATCAAGTCTTTTTATGACATTTTCAACTGTTGCATGTTATATGTGCAACAAATGTCATGACTGTATTAACTAACAGAATGGTGTACCAACCTACTAAATTGCCAACAGACTTTGATTAGTCCCAGTGCAGTTTACCAAATTGTTTACTGTCTATGCTGTGTGTATAGCTATGTAGGTGTGTGGGTGGGTGGGTGTGGAGTAACAGAAAAGAACTGCAAATGATAGATGAACTGAATATGTACACATGCAATTTGTACTGTTATTTAAACAATTTAGTAGACAAAGTTATTTATTTTTCTCTACTAGAAGATTAAAATGTATTAACTTAAGGATAATTTATTTTTTTCTTTCACAATGAAATGAATTTAAAGTTATGTAACAAATAGTTTTGATTTGAAGAATCAGTAACAAATTGTTGCTACAAAGGGTTCTATCTGTATTTGTCAGATGTTTAAAGCTACAAGTATATAAAATAGAATTAATGTCTTTTTGATTTTTCATCTGTCAGTTTATCTTTACACATTGAAGGGAGACTGGAAATTATTGTTTCTCAAATAAGCATTTTCACATATTTTGTTTGTTTTTTTCCAAGAAACCTCATTCTTTTTTTTCCCTAATTCCAAATACTGCTACTCTAGAAGAAAGAAAAGTTAAGACTCAAATAAAATGATAAGAATAAGGGTATGTTGCAATGAACACAGACAATAGTGTGGGGAAGGCAGGAGGGGAGTTGGAACGGGGAGAAGGTCGTCAGTGGGGGGAAGTGGAGGGGATATCTGAATACTTTCAACAATAAAAATTAATTAATTGATTGAACAATCATAAAATAAAACAAAATATAATGCCTATGACAAAATAAATAAATAATAAGGGTTTGTTGTCCATTTATAACTTTGCCGATGCTGTTTCCTAGAGTTCTGTGGTTTGTGAAACATCAGTCAGGACTGAGTTTTAAAAAAATTGGTGATGCTGACTCTTCCACATTTGAACAGATAGAAATGCTAATGGTAAATTTTATCCTGTAAGGAAAAATATGTTACATTATTGAAAACCATCTAAAGTCTTTGGTCCCTTATGTCTCTGAAAGACCTATTAAAAGTACAGGTTGGAAGAACTGAAGAACTTACAGAATATATATATTTCATAAAGAAAAATATAATTTTAGGGGAACTCCAGGTTTTTTTCTATCCTAAGACAAGAGTCTTCAAACCAGATTTAGAAAAAAGAAAATAGCCTCTTTTCAGAAGAATAGTAATATTTCCAAGTAAAAAACCTGCCACTACATCTATGCCTCATGTTATTTGGGGAAAGTAATAATAATAATAATAACAGTTTGGGGGGTAATCCCCAAGCCCACACTTCTCCTAAAAGGGATTATTCATTTGAAGACTTGTCTACTAATTGATAGCTTCCATTTTAGTTTAATTCAGAGGACAGGAAATTTTAGAACCAAATACTTTAATAAGTCACATTTATGTGAGTGTGTTTTCTGCCATCCAGTTTGCTGCAACTCCTGACAACCCTATAAATGAGTGATTTTTTTTTTTTTTTTTTATCCTCACCCGAGGATATTTTTCCATTTTTTGTACAGATAGAGTGGGAGGTAGAGAGAGGAAGGGAGAAAGAGTGAGAAACATCGACGTGGAGGGACACATCGAGTGGCTGCCACCCACACGGCCAACCAGGGCCGGGGACAAACTGCAACCGAAGTACGTGCCCTTAGCGGGAACCGAACCCGGGTCTCTCCAGACCCCAGGCCGACGCTCTAACCGCTGAGCCAAACTGGCCAGGACTAAATGAGTGTTTTTTATAGTGCCCTTCCTCATCAGCCCTGCTGAGCTCATGTTGGCTCATGTTGACTCATATCTATCCTTCCTTTTATGGAGTTATTTGATCTCACATTATGTCTTCCTCTTTTCCTGCTGCCTTCTGTTTTTTTTCTGAGCATTAGATTTTTTTCCAAAGAACCCTGCCTCTCATGATGTTACCAAAATACGGAAGCTTTAGTTTTGTCATTTTTGCCTCCAGTAATTTTTTTCAGATTTAATTTGCCCTAAGACCACTTTTTTGTCTTTCAAGCTGTTCAGAGTATACAACCATAGAGCTCTTTTCCAATGACATATTTCACATAAATCTTTTTTTTTTTTTCCTATTAACCTCCCTCACTGTCCGATTTTTGCTCCAAACATAGTAATCCAGAATACGAGTGTATGAATGATCTTTGCCTTCGTCTCTACTGGCACAACTTTGCTCTTGGTGGTCTTTCCTAATTCTTCCATTGCTGCCCTTCTGAGTCTCAGTTTTCTCTTCATTTCTTGGCTGCAGTCTCCATTTGAATTGATTACTGAACCAAGGTAAGAAAAATATTTAACAATATCTTCATTGTCTGTTGAAGTTATATATTTCTTGTATAGTCAAGAGTTGTGTCTTTTTTATGTTTCAATGCAGTCCGTCTTTGGCATTTTCTTCCTTTACTTTCATAAGAAGTCCTTTCAAATCATTGCTACTTTCTGCCCATAAGACAGTGCCATCTGCATATCTTAAGGTATTGTAGTTTCTTCCACAAGTTTTCCTACTTCCTTTGAATCTAGCTTAGTTTTTATTTGAGGTATTTTGCTTATATATTAAACAGGGAGATACAATGCACGCTTGCCTGACCACTTTTCCTATAGGAAATCACTCTGCCTCTCCATTTTCTGTCCTGATAGTGGCTTCCTTTCTACAACATGTCACACATTAGGAAAATCAAGTGCTGAGGCACACCCATTTCTTTTGGAGTAACCTGTAGCTTCTCATGATCCATGTAGTCAAAGGCTTTACTGTAGTCTATAACACACAGACTAACATTCTTCTGAAATTCTTCAGAGTATCCAACAAATGTTTACAATTAGATCTCAAGTATTTCATCTTTTCTGAATCCAGCTTGAACATCTGCATTTCTTGCTTCATATAAGGTAGAAGCCTTTGTTGCATCACCTTGAGCATCACTTTACTTGTGTGGAAAAGTAGAGCAATCTCCTTTCTTGGAAACTGAGATATATATTGAACATCTCCAGTCTGTTGCCCATTGTTTCATTTTCCATATTGGTTGATATACTCTTGTTTGAATTTAGACAGATTCAGTCTCTGTGGCTTGAAATAAAGCTTAAGGTATCCCATCTGTCCCTGGTGATTTATTTCTTCCCAATACTTTCAGGGCAGCTTTTACTTTATGTATGTATGTATGTATGTATGTATGTATGCATGTATGTATGTATGTATTCATTCATTAGACTTATAGGTTCTTCCTCATAGTAATCTACCTCAAAGGTATCTGTTATCCCTTTGCCCTCTTATGTATAGATTTTCAGTATACTGTTTCCACCTTCCCTTTGTTTTCTCCTAGTCTAGGTTTAAATTTCCCTTTTATTTCTTTTTGTTTTGTTTTGTTTTGTTTTTTTATTCTCTTCTATCTCCTTACATTGACTTACATTTTCACATCTGCTTTTATCTTTGTTCCCTCCTCACTGAATGTTTGCAGTGTCTATATTTAAAATCTCCACAGGCTTCTGTGATTAGAGGTTATCTTCATTCAGAAAACAAGCAGCTATACCTACGCTTGTGCAAATATGTTTTATCAAGATTTTCTCCCCTCCTTTATTAAAATCATTTTGTATGAAATTTTGAGTTATTCTGCTGCAGCAGATTACAAAGGACATAAAAAGGATTTGTTTCAGGATAACTGTTTAAGAACTACTTTATTGAAGTCCTTACTATTTTTTTTAATTTTGCCTTTATTCTATTTTTCTCATTTGTGGGTCAAAATTTTCAAGGAAAATACCTTGAATTATGTGTGTACTACATAGAAATGTGCTGTAGATCAACTATGAATTATTAAAACTAATATATAAGAATTAATGCTAATGTTCTAATCCTATGTGTATTAACATTATGTATATCAGTGTTTGAATGATACACACCTGTCTTTAAAATGCAACTCTGTATTTGTATGAAATAACTCTGGGAAGTAAGGGCATAGCTCCTAAATTTATTCGTCTCACTAAAAAAAACCACTATTTTAAAGTGCAATTGAAGTAACCGAATGAATTATAAGAAATAGAGCAGGGATCATGTCCAGTGCAAATTTGCATATTTACAATAGTTTCAAAGGTGATTTGAAATTTAAATAAATAATGTAACTCCTGCCAAATCTAAACTTATCATTTGTAAGGGTTAGTTCTTCTTAAGTTAATGGAAAAACTATGTCCTTTGACTTAAAGACAGAAAAAAAGACTGTGGAAAAATTGGGTTCAATTTTTAGACATAAGCTTTTTGGGGGGTATTGGAGTTGATATTTACATTTCATCTAACTGTTCCCCCTCCCTAACTACTGAATTTTGTTAATTAAAATAATGAACTTGCTCCATTTATGAAGTGAACCTTTTTTATTTTTAAAGATTGAAATTGATTGCAAATGCAGATTTTATTAGCTACATTAAACAACTAGTAGATCTTTAACAAAGGGTGTCTCTATGTGTGTATGTATAAATAGGAATATAAATACTGGCTTCATACTTATTTATCTTTGAAGAGTTAGGTGTTCCTAATATTTTACATAAAAGTATGGACACTGTATGTGCTTGGAAAATACTAGGTGATTAATTATATTGCCATTATCTGCTTTTCTATGAACTCTTTTTTTTTTTTTTTTTTTAACTTTTGTATAGTAGCTATATGCTCAGACTTTGAGAGCATAAGAAGTGAAGTACCCTGAAAAGTATCACATGATGGCACTGTTTCCATTTCCAAATCCAATATAGGAAATAAAGCTATAAAAAATCCTGGCATTAAGAATGGGGTATAATGCCAATGTATTATTATAATTTATGTAAAATAAAAATCTAACTACTAAGGTTATTAATACACGTACTAAAGTGGAATCATAGAATTTTCACAAAGTATTTTGTAAAAGTTTGTATATTTATTATGTCTTTAATTTATATCATAAAGAAACAATTATCTAGAATGCTAGAAATTTCAATATGACAAAAAGCAGTTTCATTAACTACTTCAGTTGCTTTATGAATTAATTTTCATAAGTAAAATATTGTTTTACATTTTAATTTTATTCTAGAAAGAATATGCTGTATTACATATGGGATTTAACTGTGATAAATATGACCATTCACCTAGAAATATATCTGAGAAATGCAAAGAAAGTGTAGAAATAAGGCTGATGCAAGATACCTGGATCAAAGGGTGAAGGGATCAAGCATAATTTTACAGTGAACAAAATTCAGATGTGGTCAACCTGAATATTTAAAAGGTTAATTAATCTTAGTAATGTAGATATTAAATGGTATGTGATTTCAGATACCACAATTTATTATCATAAACATTATTTCATAAATAATAGACATGATAAAAATGGTATAGATTATCATAAGTATAAAAGTACAATAATTCTCCATTCACAACCAAAAAGAAAAAAGATTTATTTGAAACATGCTGTGACACATTGAAGTATAAACATTAATATGATAGTGTTTATATAAAGATTAACTAAGCATCAATATTTTACCAAGTGTTATTCTCAATAATGAAATAACAATAGTGAGCATTGATGTATCTTTCCAGTGGCATGAGTAGTTTGGTGAAAATTTTAATTATGTAAAGAGATGAAATGATGCCCCACTAGTGATGATGAAGAACCTAATGGCCAGAAATTATAAGTGCAGCAAGTGAGGGCTTTAAGAATATTTTTAACTCTTGTCAGTTTTGTTTCAATATGACAGAAAAAACAGACCTTTCACAATTTTCCTTTTAGTTTATCTGTAACCTTGACTCAGGGAATATATATATGAAGAAAGTTTTCCTATTGTCATTTAAAAAAATAAATATCTAAAATTGTCATGCATGTAAACTTCAAATATTTATATTAATAAAAATGCCAAAAATACTACATATGATAAGTATAAGACTTACATCTTTAACCATAAAAGAAGCAAGTACCTCCTACAAAAAAATATGTGTGGAAGATAACTAACTGTTCTGACATATTATTTTGAATTATTTTTCACAACAAATAGCTGCATTATTATTATGGAGATAATAAATATCTTACCTTAATAATGCATTGTGAAACAAGAGTTTCTCTTGCCTTATAGTTTCAAGGATACATTGGGTTCATATCACCTCTTTTGCAAAAGTGAAAGTTTGCATTATATTTTCAATGTAAGATAAAAACTTAAATTGTGACATTGAGGAAATTGTTGAAAAATATGCTTTATGAAATACTGTTAAAAAGTATTCATAAATATATATTGTAAAAGAGATGGTACCCACTACAAGAGTCTGTTCATTTGTCTTATATAAAAAGTGGCGAAAAAGAAAAACCCATTATATTGAAATTGGAGATTTCCACATTCACTGTATTTCACCATGCAAATTACTTGCAATTTCCAAATGCCAGTATTACTTTTCAGGAAAAATTTCACACAAAAGGAATTCAGTGATTATTCATCCTGTTTAATTAATTCAATTAAATAAGTCTAATGCTTTCAGGTGTTCCTTTAATAATTGAATCAACATGCAGATACATAATAAGCATAAAAGCGTTTCTATGGCTGCGGTTAATTTAGATCCAAAAGAATCTGCTGTTCCTCTACATTTGATATAGATTATTCTATAATATTTCAGTAATGGGTTGCACAAAGGCTGGCTTTTAATTCTCTGCTTTCTCAAATGTCTTTATATATAATGGTTTAAAACAGAAGGTGTTCAAGAGATGGTGACCTTTTTTCCATTACCATGGTTCCTGTCATTAATGCATTATAATTTTCTTTAGAAGTCTAGAAAATGTGTATATGTGCAGTATGTAGCAGGTATGAATCAAAGTGTGTTAGTGAATGTTTAGAATCATCTGTTATTAGTTTAAAAATAAAAGATTTATAAGGCACATTTTATTGTTCTCAATATATATTTCTTTTTCTTACTATAAGCAATTTTAAACTGTTTTTACATATTATTCTTATCAGACTTAAAAATGTGGGTTCTGATATAAAAACAATAGTCATTTTACTAAATTACAAAAATATGTATTGTAACTGCATTTAAGTAAAAAAGGAAAGTGGTTCTTAATTTTGAGTTTTATATAATGGTAACCTCCTATACAGCATTAAATTATAAAAGGATACTAATCTATATAAAGAAAGAGATTGGGTTAAATGATCTACTTGGAGTTCTCAGCAGTGCTTAATGTTATAATAATTGTAAATATTAATTGCTGTGCTAAAAATGTAAGCAAGCCGATTTTATATTAGGTGAAAAATGAAAATAGAATGTGTACTGGTAAATAGATAATCATATAAAAGTAATTGGGGTTTTAAAACCCCAATCTATTCTGCCAGCATGAGCTCGTTTGCATGTTAATCACAAGAGTGATTTCCTACTTCACAAGGAAGTCCACACTCTTTAATAACCACTTTTAATTGCATTTAAAATGATTCAGGTTTGTAACATTAGAAATGAAGGCGTATCTGTGTCAAATTAATAAAAATGTCCCTGAAAATCTTTATAGACTATACATACTCAAATATTTTAAGGACTTCTTTTTTTAATTGGAATGTGTAGAGGACCATTACATATTTTGAGTGCTATTAATAATAACATAGCTGTGGTATAATGTGCCAATTCAGTTTTATTTATTTTTAATTGAATGTATTGGGGTGACATTGGTTAATAAAATTATATAAGTTTCAGGTGTACAATTTTATAATACATCATCTGTATATCATATTATGTGTTCAACACCCTAAGTCAGGTCTCTTTCCATCACCATTTATCTCCCTAAACTCTTTTCTACCTCCCCCACCCTCCTTTCCCTCTGGTAATCACCATAGTGCTGTGTCTATGAGTTTTCTGTTTTTGTTTTTTACTTAATTCCTTTTTCACTCAGCCCTGCAACCTCCTACCTGTGACAAATATTCTGTAGCTATGAGTCTGTTCTTTATGAGTCTCTTTCTATCTACAAGTCTGTTTCTATTTTGCTTATTAGTTTATTTTGTTCGTTAGATTCCACATATGAATGCAATCATATGGTACTTGTCCTTTTCTGACTGGCTTATTTCACTTAGCAAAATGCTCTCCAGGTCCACTCAATCTGTTGTAAATGGTACAATTTACTTTTTTTTTAAAAAAAAAAAAATGGGCAAGTAGTATTCTATTGTATAAATGTACCACAGCTTTTTTATCCATTCATCTGCTGATGACTACTTTGTCTGCTTCCGAATCTTGGCTATTGTAAATAATGCTGCAATGAACATAGGGGTGCATGTATATTTTTGAATTAGTGTTTTGTAGTTTCTTGGATATTGTGTTGTTGTTGTTAATCCTCACCCAAGGATATTTTTTCATTGATTTTTAGATAGACTAGAAGGGAAGAAGAAGGGGGAGAAGAGAAACATTAATGTGAGAGAGACACATCAATTTGTTGCCACCACAACAACACAATATCCAACCCAGGTACATGCCCTTGATTGGGAATTGAACCTGAGACCTGACGCTCTAACTGCTGAACCAAACTGACCTGACTGCCTTGGGTGAGGGAAACAAAACAAAACAAAAAAATAAATGGGAATACATCACACTAAAATGTTTTGCACAGCAATGGAAACCATCAACAAAATGAAAAGACAACCGACTGAATGGGAGAACATTCACCAATGGTACATCTTATAAGGGGTTAATATCCAAAATTCATAAAGAACTTATAAAAATCAACACCCAAAACACAAATAGTCCAATTAAAACGTTGGCAGAGGACCTGAACAGATACTTCTCCAAAAAGGACATATAGATGGCCAAAAGATATATGAAAAGATGCTCAGTGTCACTAATCATCAGAGAGATACAAATTAAAACCACAATGAGATGTCACTCACACCTTTCAGAATTGTTATAATCAATAAATCAAGAAATGACTAGTGTTGGTGAGCATGTGGAGAAAAGGGAACCCTTCCTTGTACACAGTTGGTGGGAATGCAGACTGGTATAGCCACTGTGGAAAGCTGTATGGTGTCATTTCAAAAAATTAAAAATGGACTACCTTATGATCCACCGATTTCAATATTAAAAGATTACTTGAAAAATAGTGTTTTATTAGATTTTTAATTATGTGGAATTTTCTCTAATTTTAATATGCTAATACATTGACAATTTAAAAATTTATAATAAAATGAGTTACAATAAATAATGTAACACTGAAATTTTTATAGATTACTTTCTTTTATAAATCCTTGTTGCAAATTACTTCATAGTTCCATCTTCCTTAGATGCACACATTCTCAATTTTAAATTTTTTCTAGCAAACAGATTTTCAATAACAAAATTTGCTATATTTATGTGTGAATATTATTTTAGTGTTAACTAAAAAGCATTTTATTATTAGCATACATATTAGAATTATTATTGAAAAACTATTATGGAGTAAGAAAATTTGTTAGAGCCATTAAATATTATTTAATTTTTATTAATTAATTAATTTATTTATTTATTTTTGGTATGTGCCCCTAGTGGGAACCAAACCCAGGACTCTCTGGTCCGCAGGCCAATGCTCCAACCAGTGAGCCAAACCAGCCAGGGCATTATTTAATTTTTTAAAATCATTAGTGTCCTTTGTTTCCAAAACCACTGTAAATTATATTTTAGTGTTTGCATTATGAAATATCTTTAACTTCTTCATTACACATCAAAATAAATGTCTGAGTAAAGACAAAGTCATTTATTCGCAGAACATAAGAAAGGGTGTACTTTTGATAAATTTATCAAGATTATAGTTTTGTCAATTACTAATATACAAAAACTAATTTCTAGTAAGGATTTTTATACACACACAACACACATACATGCACACCTACCTACATACATACATCTACATACATATTTGATGAAAAGTTTGATGATTAAAGAAAAAGCACTCACAATTTAAAAGAGAGTATATTTGCTTTCATCACCAGGTGTTACTTCTAATATAAATGACCATGATGATGTTTCCATAACATATCTTGAGGTTCTCTGGAGATTAAAACTACCAAAACAGATCTATTAATTTTTTCATGGAGAGGATCCACAAGGGATAATGAGCCAATATTTCTTGTTCCATGTTCCAAATGTTTTATGTATTCAGCATCTTTCTAAACTAAATCGTAGCATTTCCAGTAAAGAAATATACTAGAGAGACTGAGATGAAAGGAAAGAGCTGTTGAAATGTTAATTTTACTATCTGCTACCTTTACGCATTTTTTTCTTACTCCCAGTAGCTCAGTTCTGTTGTGTGAATGTTGTAGTATTTCAGTTGTTAGAAGTTAAGAAACTAGGAGCATGACTTTGACTTGACAAAACAGAGTGCCAGAAGGTATATGACAGTGTGATAGACAAACTTTATCTTAAAGATTATCTTTCAACTTTACTGTATAAGAATGCTTTAAATTATTGTGATAATCTGAAGTATAATAATGAATATATATATATTGCTTCTTTTTAACTTTTAAAATCATAAACAAATGATTAAGAAAGAAAGTGATTGATGAAAATTACATTGTTTCTTTCCTGTGTTTAGTTTTCCCTTCAAACCTGAAGGGATTAGCACAATCCCCAATCATGATTCCAATGCAGCACATTAATGAAGCTTTACTTTCTTTCAGGATTAGCTGGGTGAGGTTAACAAATTGTTACCCTTCTGAGATGATAGCCTAGAAGAGATTTCTTGATTCTGTAGTAGAAAATCTTTGCTTTGATATGTCATGTTACAGCTTTTAAGACTTAAATTTCTTTTTATACGTACATAACTATTTGTGTGACTGTTCATTTACATTTCTCTGTTTTAAAAAAAGTCTCCTTTCTTTGTTTTTCGAAATATATTACTCATTAATATATTCCAAGTAAAATGTTTTTTCGTTTATGATTACCTAGAATTCAAGCTGATTTATACAAACTTATTTTACAAGATGAGAAATTTTATGCTTTTTTAATGTTTTTATAGAAAGTGAATATAATTGCCCTGACCAGTATGGCTCAGGGGTTAGAGTGTCAGCCCTCGGACCAAAGAGTCACTGGATCAATTTCAGTCAAGGGCACGTACCTCTGTTGCAGTTTGGTAGCAACCCTGGTTGGGTCCTGCAGGAGGTAGCCAATCGATGTGTCTATCCCAAGTCAATCTCTCACTCCCCCCCACCCTACCCCCGCCCACTCTATCTGAAGATAAATAGAAAAATATCCTCCGGTGAGGATTAAAAAACAAAAGAATGTAAATATGATTGAGATATTGTTTTTGAAGTAGTTGGTTTCTGCTTCACATGTACAGCCTTGATTTTTTATTTTTTTTTTCCAACAGGTTGTTACCAGTTTTAAAAAGGTTTCAGGTTTTATTCTTGGTTAGGGCACATTACCTAGGCTGCAGGTTCTGGTCAGGGCACGTATGGGAGACAACTGATCCATGGTTCTCTCTCATCTCTCTTTCTCTCTCTTCTCTCCTCTCTCTCTCTCTAAAATCAATAAGCATATCCTTGGGTGAAGATTTTTAAAAAGTGCAACCATCTTAGTCATCTGAGTGTAAGTAGCAACTAGTAGTATCTAATCTCTTTAGTCAGTTGAGTGAAAAAATCTCTAGAATTGCTCCTTTATTCCCAATTCTACTAAAGTAAAATAATTTAAAATCAATGATTTAATTAAAGAATATTAGTAAAATAATATTTTATTTGTTTTAAGTCTATTAGAAAAAACTATACAATCATGATAATTTCTGATCCCACAAAGACATTTTATATAATTGCTTTGTTTCACTTGAATTTGTGAATATAGTGATTTGTTGGAGACTGAATATCATGTATTATGATGGTATCTGTGTGTTGCTATATTATCTGTAAAAGTGTGACTCATGCCTGGTCAATGTGGCTCAGTGTGTAAGCATTGACCCATGCACCAAAAGGTCTCCGGTTCGATTCCCAGTCAGGGCACTTGCCCAGGTTGTTGGCCCAATCTCCAGTGAGGGACATGAGAGCCAATCAATGTTTTCTTTTATTGATGTTTCTATCTCTCTTTTCCTCTCCCATCTTCTCTAAAAAAAAAAAAAAAAAAAAAAAAAGTGTGACTCAATTCACTACATTTATAAATAGACTAATGAACATAGAAAATAATAGCCCTTTTGTGTGTTGTGGTGACAAGAAAAATGTCAAAATGAATAATACATATATTTTCTTTGATCACATTCTTTATAACCAGTTGAATATTTATCATATGATCTGTTTGATTTTGGACTTCAAATTCAAGTATATACATTTTTTATTCAAATTCATGATCCTGGGTTTACAGTCACAACGTTTAGGGGAAAAAAATTCTTCCAAGTGATTTTGCCAAGTGCCTCATAAGGTTTTGCACTATATAAAAATTAGAGGTTCCTCTTAACCAATGAAATGTGATTCTAGAGTTGGTGACATTTGTTGATACTACCTTTTGAAATTTACAGTTACAAAAGTTTGTTTTTGTCACATTAACTTTGCAATTAAAATGTTACTCCTTGTATTTGCACTACAGAATTAAACTTCTGCAATGCTAACTTTCTCTTGCAAATATCAGTGAAATTATATGACGTTCAAGGATCTCTTTGGACATTATGTTTTAGATAGATTATCTTGTTTTCTCAAATATTTGAATTTTAATTAACATCCATACTTACCATCAAAATGATACTTGGCTATAACCTAAGTGCTTTGGCTAAGTGTTAAAAATTCTATGTTTAAAAAAAAGATTGGTTACCTAACTGAAAGGGTCTGTTTTTCTGCTCACATTAAAACCCAGTAACAGCCCTGGCCAGTTTGCCTCAGCAATTAGAGCATCTGCCTGGGGACCAGAGTCTCGGTTTAATTCTGATCAAGGGCAGGTGCCTTGGTTGCAGTTTCTCCTGGCCCTGGCAGGGGACATGCGGGAGGCAACCAGTGGGTATGTCTCTCTCACATCAAAGTTTCTCTCTCTCTTTCTCTCTCTCACCCTCTGCCCCCTTCCCACCCTGTCTGAAGATGAATGAAAAAATATTTTCAGGTAAGGATTTAAAAAAAAAAAAAAAAAAAAACCAATAAGACATGAACAGGAGCAGTTTGCAGCAAAGTAAGTAAAGGTTTATTTAAGAAAAAGGCACCAGCCAAGAGACACAGGTGAGTTGGTTGGTATTCTAACACCTGACTCCCAAATGGCCTCTAGGGGATGGGTTTTACAGGGGAAAAAATATCAGTCATGGTGACTAAGGGAGTTGGGATTGTGGGCTCTACTGATTGGCTGGGGCCAGAATAGGGGAGTAGTTGATTGTTGCATCAGGTCCTTATGGCAGCAACCATAACCGTCACTCTGTCTGGTTTGTCAAGGATGTGGTAGTGGAGTGTTCAGTCTTCATGGTTCTGGGGCTGAAACATGACTGAGGTCAAAATTTTATCTTCAGTTTGACCAAAACTCTGTTCTCTTGATCAATAAACCTGAGGCTTTATTCTTTTAAGTAGTTTGACTCTGACTAGAACCTAATTGTCCTAAGGGCTTATTAAGGGAGTGCATGTGCAGTATGTGCAAAGGAGGAGAGTGAGTCATGATGCTATTGGACTGGGGAAAGCTGGCTTTAATTAAGGAAAAAGTCATATTTAAGCAATGATGATCCAGTGTGGTTATAATTTCTCATGTTTGAGAAAATAAAATCTTTACTTGTTTTAAAATTATTTACCTGAAAAGCATAATTATTTAACATTGAATCTAACATCTTCTGAACTATATGAAATATTTAATGGATATACCCTTAATTTTTTTTTCTTAAAATCAAGTAAAGTCAAGATCCTTACATTGTTTAGCAGCAACTAGGATATTAATAAGCAAGGATAAGATTGAAAGTTAGAACATGATATAAAATATGCCTAAAATCAGTTTTTCTAACTTAATAAGACATTACCTTTATTTTATTTTGACTTCCTTAAGGGTATTATCAAATAATAGTGTCTAGCATGAAAGCAAGAACATATACTATATGTTTGTGAACAAACCTATCAATGATAAAGTAAGTGTAGATAGATAGAAAAAAAATAATAATATAAAGATAGATATCTCCAGAATTGTTAAAAACAAACAAAAAATCTAACAGTGGATCCATGAGGATAATTTTTTACTATGAACATCACAAATATTTTTAAATAAATTATTATTTGAAAAATCATGCTAGTAGGTGTGGATATTCCCTAACCACTAATTATAGTGATCATAAATTACTATATCCATCCACTAGTTAAATTCCATTTCTCTGCTTCAGCAGAGAGTTTCTTCGTATTTTATTTTCCAGGTCTCATTTTTTATCTTCCTAACTTGAAAAACTAGAAAGAAACGTTCACTCCCTCATTACTAGGCCATTTTTTCAGGAATTTTTTCTCATTCTTCTTTTTTATTTGTCTTTTATAAAATATGTTTTTGCCCGGCTAGTGTTGCTCACTGGTTGAGTGTCGACCCATGCACCAAGAGGTCGCTAGTTCAATACCTGATCAGTGCACATGCCCAGGTTGTGGGCCAGATCCCCAGTGAAATCAATTTTTTTCTTTTTCTTTTTCTTTTTTTTTTTGAGAGAGGGAGATAGAAACTTTAATGTAAGAGAGAAACATGACTCAGCTGCCTCCTGCACGACCCCTACTGAGGATTGAGCTCACAACCTAGGCGCGTGCCCTGACTGGGAATCAAACCAGGACCTCTCAGTCCATCGGAGGACAACCAATCCACTGAGCCACACCAGCCGGGCCCATTCTTCACCTGTATGGTTTACACAATCACTGGATGAGCTGCCAGGGCAAGACTACATTTTATATTCTTCTCATAAAATTAGCTACCTGGCAGTAGTCTTGATGGCTCAAAGGAATGACTGCCAAAATCTACTAGATTCTTAAGACTAGTTTAGAAGCTGATTATCAGAAATTTAAGGTTCTATTCATGTCCTGGGAATTAACTAACCTCCCTTATGCTTCATTTTGTACCTTGATAAAAAGGGTAACTAAGTTCCTTGGGCCATAACATTTTCTACCAAAGGCGTTACATAAGTGCACAGTGTCACTGTTCATTGATTCACAGTTTTGTAAGATGTTATTGCTACTACTTCTGTAACTTAGAGCCAGCTTGAACTTAGAAACACCAACAAAAAAACTTTCATTTCTACTATTCCTTTTATTCTCTGAAATTCAAATCAATAAACTTTCAATAGTTTTAAATGCAAATTAGCATTAAAGCTATATAGAGTCATCCAAATCTCCAAAACTATCTATAAATTATAGTACTACACATGATCATTTTAAAATAATTCTTAAGTATGTCAACATAAAATTTTGTTTAATATAGTTTTAGTTCTAAGCATAGCCTATATTTTAATTTCTTTCTATATTTTATCAAATTTACTTATAAAAATTATATTTACTTATAAAACATATTTACTTATAAAAAATCACAAAACTTTAGATAAATACCTACTAGTTAGATAAATATCTAAGAGTTAATTTTTTGTTCATTTGTTTTTAATGATTTTTTAATTAATTTATTTTTGTTACAGATGTTTCTCCTTTGTCCCCCATTGACACCCTCCTCCCTGCTCCCACCCACCTTCACAGTATTGTTGTCTATGACCATTGGTTATACATATATGCATATCTGTTCTTAGGTTTATCTCTGAGTCCCCACCTCCCAAGGTTTGTCAGTCTTATGTCTGATTTCTACTTCTGTGTCTTTGGGTCTATTTTATTTATCAGCTTATTTTGTTCATTATATTCCACAAATAAGTGAGATCATGTGATATTTGTCTTTCTCTGAATAATTATCAGGCCAAATGATAACAATTTTAAAGTTTTTAGTATCTGTTGTCAACTGGTCTCAAACATTTTCCCATGCATACAGCTTGATTAATATGTGAATCTTGAACATGTAGTTATTTCACCTCAAAGGTATTTCCTGCCTACTCTGGCTTTTTTTTTGTCAAAAGTTTGTCTTCTCAACAGTCCTCTGTGTTTATATTCTCAGTTCATTTGTATCCTGGCATTGAAGATAAACTTTAGGGAAATAAAATAAGGTTTCCATAGAAATGATTAATAGTTATATGATAATGAGCTATCACAGTATTTAACTAATTTTGCTTCTCACATCTAACCTATTTATTTAAAGAGTCTACTATATTCTTATTTCTTATACTCTTTAGAAAGAAAATGTTCAGAAATAAAAATACTTAAAATAATGACAAAATTTTGATGATATAGATAATCCTAAAGTAAGTTATCAAGCACTAACTTTTCTGGAATTTTTTCTTTATCATCCCTATACCATAATTTTGGGAATAGCAATTATATTTAAAGTGTTATTATTATAACTAATTGTTGCCCAGCTGGTGTGGCTCAGTGATAGAGCATTGACTCATGTACCTAGAGGCTGCCCATTTGATTCCCAGTGAGGGCACATGCTCTGGTTGTGGGCCAAATCCCCAGTGGGGAGCATGCAGGAGGTAGCCAATCGATGTTCTCTCTCATTAGTATTTCTCTCTCTCCCTCTCCCTTCCTCTCTCTCTAAAATCAATAAAGAAAAAAAATAACTAAATATTGCCCATCTGTACTCTATTTGTGTAGTTGTTTTGGCTTATCAAACACTTCCTCATAATTATAACACCTTTTATTGTCAGCAGTTTTCGATAGATCATTCTATCTTCACCTTTTTTTCTTGCAATAACCTCATGTTAGTAATAAGATATTTTCTCACTAAGTAAAGACACTTGTTTAGTTAACCTAATAGTTAGGAACAAACTGTTAATACAATTCAGTCATTTTTTAAAATTAAATTTATTAAAGTGAAACTGGTTAATAACATTATATAACTTTGAAGAATGTAGTTCTATATATATCATCTATATTTATTAAATTGTGTGCTAACCACTTAAATCTAGTCTCCTTCCATCATCTTATATTTGACCATTTTTATCCTCTTTATCTTCCCCCCACTTCTTTTTCCCTCTGTTAACCTTTATCCTGTTGTCTTGTTTGTTTGGTTTGTTCATTTGTTGCTTTTTGTTTCATATCCCACATGTGACTGAAATCTTATGGTTCTTTGAAAAGATAAACAAGATTGATGGAAACTTAGCTAGACTCACCAAGAAACAAAGACAGAGAACTCAAATACACAAAATCAGAAATGAAAGAGGAGAAATAATAACTGACACCACAGAAATACAACAGATTGTTAACAACTATTGTGAACAATTATATGGCAACAAATTCGACAAACTAAGCGAAATGAAAAAAATTTCTAGAAACACATAGTCTCGCAAAACTGAACCAAGAAGGGAGAGAAAACTTGAACAGACCAATAATAACAGAAGACATTGAAGAGGTAATCAAGACTGTTCCAGCAAACAAAAGCCAAGGCCCAAGAGGCTTCATGGGGGAATTTTACCGAACATTCAAAGAAGAACTAATACGCATTCTCCTCAAACTATTTCAAAAAATTCAAGAAGAAAGATTTTCAAACATGCTTTATAAGGCCAGCATAATTCTAATTTCAAAACCAGAAAAAGATATTACAAAGAAAGAAAACTACAGGCCAATATCCCTGAAGAACATAGATGCCAAAATCCTGAGCAAAATACTAGTCAATCAAATCCAGCAATACATCAAAAAATTATTCACCATGACCAAGTGGGATTCATCCCAGGAATGCAAGGCTGGTACAATATTTACAAATCAATATATGTGATACACCACATAAACAAAATAAAAATCATTTAATCATATCAATAGACACTGAAAAAGCATTTAACAAAATCCAGCACCCATTTCTGATAAAAATGCTCAGCAGTGTGGGAATAGAAGGATCATATCTTGACATAATAAAGGCCATATATGAAAAACCTACAGCCAATGTCATACTCAATGGGCAAAAACTAAAAGCATTTCCCTTAAGAACAGGAACAAGGCAAGGATACCCGCTTTTGCCACTCTTATTTAACATAGTATTCGAAGTCTTAGCCTCAGCAATCAGACAGGAAGAAAAAATGAAAGGGATCCAAATTGGAAAGGAGGAAGTGAAACTGTCATTATTCACAGATAACATGATACTTTACGTCGAAAACCCCAAAGATTCCATGAAAAATTTACTAGACTTAATAAATCAACTTGGCAAAGTAGCAGGATACAAAATTAACCTCAAGAAATCAATTGCATTCTTATACACTAATGATGAACTCAGAGAAAGAGAAACTAAAAAAACAATCCCATTTTCCATTGCAGCTAAAAATTAAGATACTTAGGAATAAACTTAACCAAAGTAATAAAGGACCTATTTGCAGAAAACTACAGGTCATTGAAAAAGAAATAGAGGAAGATATAAAAAAGTGGAAAAACATACCTTGTTCATGGATTGGAAGAATTAACATCATTAAAATGTCCAAACTACCCAAAGCAATCTAAAGATTCAATGCAATCCCCATCAAAATACCAGCGGCATACTTCACAGAACTGGAAAAAATACTTCAAAAGTTCATATGGAACCAAAAAAGAACATGAATAGCCACAGTAGTCTTGAAAAAGAAGAACAAAGTAAGAGGCATCACATTATTATATTTCAGATTATACTACAAAGCCACTCTAATCAAAACAGCCTGGTACTGGAACACAAACAGGTACATAGACCAGTGGAAACAGAACAGGAAACCCAGAAATGGACCCAAGCCAATATGCTTAATTAATATTTGACAGAGGTGGCAAGAGAATACAGTGTAGTAAAAACAGTGTAATAAATTGTGTTGGGAAAATTGGACAGCTACATGCAAAAAAACAAAAAACAAAAAAACAAAAATGAAACTAGACCATCAATTTACATTATACACAATAATAAACTCAAAATGGATAAAACAATTAAATGTGACTCATGAGTCCATTAAAATCCTAGAAGAAAATGTAGGCAACAAAATTGCAGACATCATATGCAGCAGAATTTTCACTGATACATCACATAAGGCAACAGAAACAAAGGAGAAAATAAACACATAGGACTACATCAAACTCCAAAGCTTCTGCACAGAAAAAAACAAACAAAAAAAAACAACAACACCATAATGGAAAGTATATCTACCATATGGGAGAGCATAATTGCCAGTGATATGTCAGATAAGGGGTTAATTTCCAATATATATAGAGTGCTCATACAACTCAATATAAGGAAGATAGAGAACCCAATTAAAAAATGGGCAGAGGAACTAAATAGACACCTCTCCAAACAGGACATACAAATGGCTAAGAGACATATGAAGAAATGCTCAACATCACTAATCATCAGAGAGATGCAAATTAAAACAACAATGAGGTGTCACCTCACACCTGTCAGACCGGCCGCCATAAACAAATCATCAAACAAGTGATGGCGAGAGTGTGGAGAAAAGGGGACTCTAGTGCACTGCTGGTGAGAATGCAGACTGGTGCAGCCACTGTATAAAATAATATGCCGTTACATCAAAAAATTAAAAATTTAACTTCCATTTGACCCAGTAATCCCTCTTCTAGGAATATACCCTAAGAAGCCTGAACCACCAATCAGAAAGGATATATGTACTCCCATGTTCATAGCAGCACTATTTACGATAGCTAAGATCTGGAAACAGCCTAAATGTCCATCAGTAGATGAATGGATAAAAAAGCAGTGGTACATATACACAATGGAGTACTATGCAGCTGTAAGAAAGAAAGATCTCTTATCCTTTGAGACGACTTGGAGGGACCTGGAAAGTATTATCCTAAGCAAAACAAGCCAAACAGAGAAAGACAAGTATTATATGATCTCACTTATTTGTGGAATATAATAAACATAACAGTCTGAGGAATTTGTTAGTCCCAGAGACACTGAAGTGGGGTACAGACTGACAATCCCCAGAACAGGGGCTGGTGGGAGTGAGATAAACCATAGAAGTTATATGCATGTATGCATTGACAAAGTCAATGACAACTAAGCTGGGGACAGAGTGGGGATGGAGGGGGTAGGGGGAATCAGTGGGGGGGAAAGGAGAAACATTTGTAACACATATAAATTAATTGATTAATAAAAAAATAATAAATAAAGATAATTAAATTGTTAACTAATATAGCCTTTCCGAATTCTAATTGTGTCCTTATAAGCTAAATGCAAACTGTTTACATTAGGTTTAAAATAAAATTAAAATAATTATTAGTTTGATTTTTTTTATGTTGCCTTGTATAAACACGAAGAACAAAAGAATACAAACATATACAAATTGTACATAATTAGTGGATATACACAAATTCAAACTGTATGTACAAATATATCCCCTTTTCATTGTGCATCTATTTTCACCACTGTTGCCCTTTTTATTCTGTAAACATCTATTCCCTTTGTAAAGCAAATACATTTTTTTAAGTTTCATTTTTATTTTATTTTATTTATTTAATTTATTCATTTATTTTTGCTACAGATGTTTCTTCTTTTCCCCCCACTGACTCCCTCCTCCCCCTCCCTTCCCATCCTCTCCCCAGGTAAAGCAAATAGATTTTAAAAGAACTGTTCAAAGAGATAAGTGGATTGTAAATAATATTTCAAGTTGCTTTACTTTAGAATAAAGTTAGTTGGAACAAGAAATATAAAACAATGTGTTTTTTTATTTCTTATTGCAAAATCAGAAATATTAAAAATATTATTTTGCTACCAGTATCCACTTGAAAGAATATTTTGTAATCCTGTTGTCGCTTTGTATAGTTTTTTTAAAATGTTTCAATAAAATAAAAAAAATTTTGGATGTGCCCCCAATAAGATATTATTTTTAATTTGTGTTGAGTGATCACAGCCAATTTTTTAAAGTAAGGAGATTCCATATATGTATCAGGCAAATCATTTTTTTTTTATTTTGATAGTTGTATATTACGATGAATAATTTTGTAATATACCATTGTGTCTGAAGATCTTTTCTTTTATTCTGTATCCAACTTATGACTATTTAGTCTGCAAATACCTAAACTAGAACTTCTTTCTAGATACCGGTTACAGGTGTTTTCAAATCCAATGCTAAGTTAGCAAAAGCATTCCTTACTACTTTTCTTTCATTCTTCCCTGGCAGTACGAAGTTGATTTGTGTTCATGCTCTGACTTTATTTAGTGTTCCTAGTATAGCTGTTGAGATTTTTACTTCATATGATCTTATTGTACTGCCTGCATTTATTTTATGACTGATCCTGTCGAAGGTTTAGGAAGTGAAATATTTTTCATATGACACTACCCAAAATGAATACAGTGCATCAGCTAGGAAAGCCACAAACCACTGGGCTTTGTGACTTTTGAGGGTGTGAATGTTTCAGTAGCTAAAAGTAAGTCTTATACCTGTATTATATCATATGGAAATGTGACTACCTTACAATTGAGATAATGTTGAAAATATTATATTCTCATTAATAACCTTGTTTTAAATAAAAATGAATAATGTACTTATGTTACATTTGAGCTAGAATTACAAGTTACCTTTTTTAATTTTTGGCTATGGAATTATGGCTTTTATAGTTATTGTCATGAATACAACCTTGCCAAAGAAAGATAAATAAATGATCATCATTGGTTTATAATAAATGTTTGTATGATTTTTAAGTTAACCTAAAGTTATATGGGGCTTTCATTAGGAAATTTTTAACAACTATAATGATGTAGAAAATCATAGAAATTATATATATTAAATGATTACTTTTTACATAATTTGATCTTGAGTAATTTTTTTCCCTTTTATTGAATTTATTGGGGTGACACTGTTTAGCAAAATTGTACAAATTTTAGGTCTACAGTTATACAACACATCATCTGTACACTGTATTGTGTGTTTATCACCCCAAGTCAAGTCTCTGTCTATCACCATTTATCTCCTTTATACCCTCCTCCACCTTCCCCCAGCAATCATCACACTGTTATCAATGTCCATGAGTG
This sequence comes from Molossus molossus, assembly GCF_014108415.1. Taxonomy (NCBI): domain Eukaryota; kingdom Metazoa; phylum Chordata; class Mammalia; order Chiroptera; family Molossidae; genus Molossus; species Molossus molossus. The sequence continues at coordinate 74,243,517 of NW_023425401.1, forward strand.
TTTCTTTTTTTTCCTCTGTGCCTCGATTCTCTCATCCAGCCCAACACCTGACAGGAGCTAGCCTGCTCTCTGTCAATGAGTTTTGTCTCTATTTTGCTTGTTAGTTCATTCGGGTATATTCCCAGAAGTGGGATCACTAGATCATAAGGTAGTTCAATTTTTAAGTTTTTGAGGTAGCTCTAAACTGCTTTCCATAGTGGCTGCACCAGTTTGCAATCCCACCAAGAGTGCATGAGTGTTCTCTTTCCTCACATTCTCACCACTTGTTGTTTGTTAATTTATTGATGGTAACTATTCTGACAGGTGTAAGGTGATAACTCATGGTGGTTTTAACTTCCATTTCTCTGATGATTCATGAAGTTGAGCATCTTTTCATATGTCTATTGGCCATCTGTATGTCCTCCTTGGAGCAGTGTCTAATCAGGTCCTTTGCCCATTTTTTTTAACTGTATTATTTGGTATTGTTTATCTTTAATGTTGAGTAAGTTCTTTATTAATTTTGGATATAAAGCCTTATCAGATGTATCATTGGTGACTGCATTCTCCTATCCAATGCATTGTCTTTTTATTTTATTGAAGGTTTTCTTTACTGGGCAAAAACATTTTAGTTTGATGTGGTCCCATATTTTTTTTATTTTGTTATGCTTGCCCAAGAAGGTGTAGCAGATAAAAATATTGCTATAACAATATCCAAGATTATACTGTCTATATGTTTTTCTAAGATTTTCAGTCTAACACTTAAGTTTTGTTTGTTGTTTGTTTGTTTGTTTATTTGTTTTTGTTTTTTTTATCCTCACCCAAGGACATTTTTCCATTTTTTGTTCTGATAGAGTGGGGAGGGAGAGAGAGAGAGAAAGAAACATCAATGTGAAAGGGACACATCGAGTGGCTGCCACCCGCACGACCCAACGAGGGCCGGGGACAAACTGCAACCAAGGTACATGCCCTTAGCGGGAACCGAACCTGGGTCTCTCTGGACCACAGGTCAACGCTCTAACTGCGGAGCCAAACCGGCCAGGGCTAACACTTAAGTTTTTATTCCATTTTGAGTTTATCTTTTTGTTTGGTGCAAGAAGGTGATCTAGTTTCTTTTTTGTTTTCATGTCTGTCCAATATTCCCAACATCATTTATTGAATAAACTATTTTTACCTAATGCTTTAGTCTCCTTTGTCAAATATTAATTGACTATAAAGATGTGGTTTTATCTCTGAGCTGTTTTTTTCTGTTCTATTGATTTTTATGCCTCTTTTATGCCATTACAATGCTGTTTTGATTACAATGGCTTTGTAGTATAGTTTGATATCAGATAGAGTGTTTCCTTCAACTTTGTTCTTCTTTCTCAAGATCACTGTTACTATTTGGAGTCTCTTTTGATTCCATATAAAAATTTGAAATATTTGTTCTGGGTGTGTGAAGTACAACATAGGTTTCTTTCTTTCTTCCTTTCTTTTTTTTTTTAATCCTCACCTGAGTATATTTTTCTACTTATCTTCAGACAGAGTTGGAGGGGGGGGGGCAGAGAGAGAGAGAGAGAGAAACACCAATATGAGAGAGACACATCAATTAGTTGCCTCCCACATGACCCGGACCAGAGGCAGGGACCAAACTGCAACTGAGGAATGGCATGTGCCCTTGACTGGAATCAAATTTGAGACTCTCTGGTTCATGAGCTGATGCTCTAACAACTGAGCCAAACTGGCTAGGGCACCACATTGGTTTCTTGATAGGAATTGCATTGAAACTATAGATTGTTTTGGGTAGTTTGACATCTTAATGATGTTAATTCACCCTATTTATAAAACATACTATATGCTTCCACTTAAATCTATCTTCTTCAACTTCTTTCTTCAGTGTCTTATAATATTCCAAGTATACGTCTTTTACATTCTTGTTCAAATTTATTTCTAGGTATTTTATTATTTTTGAAGCAATTGTAAATTGGATTTTTTCAGTTTTCTTTCCTGATAGTTAATTATTGGTGCATAAAAATACAACTGATTTCTGCATATTAATTTTGTATCTTGCTAATTTACTGAATTCATTTATCTGTTCTAGTAGTTTTTTGGTGGAAGCTTTATGGTTCTCTACCTGAATTATCATGTCACTTGAAAATAATGAGTTTTGCCTCTCCCTTTCCAATTTGGATGGCTTTTATTTTTTTCTTTTTGTCTGATTGCTGTGGCTAGGACTACCAGTACTATGCTGAATAAGAGTGTTAGAAATGTCTTGCTTACTATCTTAAGTGAAACACTTATAGATTTTGTCTATTTATTATGGTGTTGGCTGTGGGTTTGTCATATATGGTCTTCATTACATTGAGCTATGAGCCTTCTCTTGCCAATTTGCTGAGAGGTTTTATCATAAATGGGTGTCAGATTTTATCAAATGTTATTTCTACATCTATTGATATTATCATGTGGTTTTTAGCCTTCATTTTGTTTAAGTGGTGTATTGTGTTTATTGGTTTGCAGATAATGTACACACCTTGCATCCTCACAAAAAAATTCCCCTAGATAATGGTGTATGATCTTTTTAATATATTGCTGGATCTTGTTTTCTAATATTTTGTTGAAGATTTCAACATCTGTGTTCATCAGGGACATTGACCCAAAATTTTCTTTCTTCGTAGTATCTTTTTCTGTTTTTGAAATAACAATAATACTGTTGTCATAAAAAGAGCTAGGGATTTGTAGCAGCTCTTAATTTTTTTGTAAGAGTTTGAGAAACATAGGTGTTAAGGCATCATTGAATATTTGGAAAAATTCATCTGTGAAGCCATTTGTTTGTTGGAAATTTTTCTTTTCTTTTAATTAATGTATTTATTTTTGTTACAGATGTTTCTCCTTTTTCCCCTACTGATTCCCCACTACCCGTCCCTCCCCGCCCTGTCCCCAGCTTTGTTGTCCATGTCCATTGTTCATGCATATATGAGTATAAGTTCTGTGGTTTATCTCTTCCCCCACCAGCCACTGTTCTGGTGATTGTCAGTCTGTACCCCACTTCCATGTCTCTGGAACTACAACATAAGTGAGATCATATGATACTAGTCTTTCTCTGTTTGGCTTGTTTCTCTTAGGATAATGCTTTCCAGGTTCCTCCATATCATCTCCAAGGATAAGAGACTTTTCTTTCTTACAGCTGCATAGTAATCCATGGTGTATATATACCATAGCTTTTTTACCCATTCGTCTGCTGTTTCCAGATCTTAGCTATTATAAATAGTGCTGCTACAGACATGGGGGTACATATATCCTTTCCGATTGGTGTTTCAGGCTTCTTAGGGTATATTCCTAGAAGTGGTATCATTGGGTCAAATGGAATTTCAATTTATAATTTTTTGATGTAACACCATATTGTTTTCCACAGTGACTGCACCAGTCTACATTCCCACTAGCAGTGTACTAGAGTCTCCTTTTCTCCACACCCTCGCCAACACTTGTTGTTTGATGATTTGTTGATGGCGGTCATTCTGACAGGTATGAGGTGATACCTCATTGTTGTTTTAATTTGCATCTCTCTGATGATTAGTGATGTTGAGCATTTCTTCATATGTCTCTTAGCCATTTGTATGTCCTGTTTGGAGAGATGTCTATTTAGTTCCTCAGCCCATTTTTTAATTGGATTCTTTGTCTTCCTTTTGTTGAGTTGTATGAGCACCCTACTATATATATTGGAAATTCACCCCTTATCTGATATATCACTGGCAATTATGTTCTCCCATACACTGGGTTGCCTTTCCATTTTGATGATTGTATCTTTTGCTGTGCAGAAGCTTTTTAGTTTGATGTAGTCCTCTGTGTTCATTTTCTCTTTTGTTTCTGTTGCCTTAAGTGATGTATCAGTGAAAATTCTGCTGCATATGAAGTCTGAAATTTTGTCTACGGTTTCTTCTAGGATTTTAATGGATTCATGAGTCACATTTAAGTCTTTTATCCATTTTGAGTTTATTCTTGTGTATGGTGTAAGTTGATGGTCTAGTTTCATTTTTTTTCATGTAGCTGTCCAATTTTTCCAACACCATTTATTAAAGAGGCTGTCTTTACTCCACTGTATGCTCTTACTACCTTTGTCAAATATTAATTGAATATATTGCCTTGGGTCCATTTCTGGGTTTCCTGTTCTCTTCCACTGGTCTATGTACCTGTTCTTGTGCCAGTACCAGGATGTTTTGAGTACAGTGGCTTTGTAGTATAAACTGAAATCTGGTAATGTGATCCTGCCAACTTTCTTCTTCCTTTTCAAGATTGCTGTGACTATTCGGGGTCTCTTTTGGTTCTATATGAACTTTTGAAGTATTTTTTCCAGTTCTGTGAAGTATGTCGTTGGTATTTTGATGGGGATTTCATTGAATCTATAGTTTGCTTTGGGTAGTATGGACATTTCAATGATGTTGATTCTTTCAATCCATGAACAAGGTATATGTTACACTTTTTTTATATCTTCCTCTATTTCTTTTTTCAATGACTTCTAGTTTTCTGCAAATAGGTCTTTATTACTTTGGTTAAGTTTATTCCTAAGAATCTTAATTTTTTAGCTGCAATGGTAAATGGGATTGTTTTTTAGTTTCTATTTCTGTGAGTTCATCATTGGTGTATAAGAATGCCATTGCTTTCTTGATGTTAATTTTGTATCCTGCTTCTTTGCCAAATTCTTAGTAAATTTTTGATGGCATCTTTGGGGTTTTCTACGTATAGTATCATGTCATCTGTGAATAATGACAGTTTCACTTCCTCCTTTCCAGTTTAGATCTCTTTCATTTTTTCTTCCTGTCTGATTGCTGTAGCTAAGACTTCCAATACTATGGTAAGAAAGAGTGGTGAAAGTGGGCATCCTTGCCTTGTTCCTGTTCTTAAGGGAAATGCTTTTAGTTTTTGCCCATTGAGTATGACATTGGCTGTAGGTTTTTCATATATGGCCTTTATTATGTCAAGATATGATCCCTCTATTGCCAGATTGCTGAGCATTTTTTTTTTTCAGAAATGGGTGCTGGATTTTGTTTAATGCTTTTTCAATGTCTATTGATATGATTAAATGATTTTTATTTTTTATTTTGTTTATGTGGTGTATCACATTTATTGATTTGTGAATATTGTACCAACCTTGCATTCCTGGGATGAATCCCACTTGGTCATGGTGAATAATTTTTTGATGTATTGCTGGACTCAATTTGCTAGTATTTTGTTCAGGATTTTGACATCTATGTTCATTAGGGATATCAGTCTGCAGTTTTCTTTCTTTTATTGTCTTTTTTTGGTTTCGGAATTAGAATTATGTTGGTCTCATAAAAGAAGTTTGGAAGTCTTCCTTCTTCTTGAATTTTTTGAAATAGTTTGAGGAGAATGGGTGTTAGTTCTTCTTTGAATGTTCCATAAAATTCCCCCATGAAGCCTTTTGGGCCTTGGCTTTTGTTTGCTGGAACAGTCTTGATTACATCTTCAATTTCTTCTTTTGTTATTGGTCTGTTCAAGTTTTCTCTCTCTTCCCGGTTCAGTTTTGGGAAGACTATGTTTCTAGAAATGTTTCCATTTTGTTTAGGTTGTCGAGTTTGTTGCCATATAATTGTTCATAATATCTGTTAACAATACTTGGTAACCCATTCATTGTTTGATAACATGCTATTTAGCCCTCATGTGTTTGAATGTTTTTTAGTGTTTTTATTGTAATTAATTTCTAGTTTCATGCTACTGTGATCCAAGAAGATGCTTGATATGATTTCGATCTTCCCTAACCTGTAGAGACTTATTCTGTGTCCTAACATATGGTCTGTCTTTGAGAATGTCCCATGTGCACTTGAGAAGAATGTAAATTCCAGTTTTATGGTGTAATTCTCTGTAAATATCAATTAAATGCGTCTGATCTAGTGTGCCTTTTAGGGTCTCTGTTTCCTTGTTAATTTTTTGTTTAGAGGATCTATCTAATGATGTCAGTGGGGTGTTGAAGTCCCCTACTAAGATTATATTGTTTTTATCTCTCCCTTGAAGTACTCCAGAAGTTTTAAATATATTTTGTTGCTCCTGCATTGGATGCATGTATTTTTACCAAGGTTATATCTTCTTGTTGAATCGATTCCTTTAATATGTAATGACCTTCTTTGTCTCTTGTTATAGCCTTCATTTTGAAGTATATTTTATTAGATATGAGTATTTCTATCTGTATCCCCAGCTTTTTTGTTTGTTTGTTTGTTTTCATTTGCTTGTTAAATTTTCCATCCTTTTATTTTCATCCTGTGTGAGTTTTTTGTTCTGAGGTGGGTCTCTTGTAGATAGCATATACATCAGTCATGCTTTCTTATATATTCAGCCACTTTGTGTCTCTCGATTGGAGCATTTAATCCATTTGCATTGAAGGTTATTATTGATATGCAATTATTTATTTCCAATTTTATTTATTATGCTTATATTTCTCTATGTATATTTATTCTGATTATTACAGCAGTCTCTTTACCATTTCTTACAATGCTGATTTAGTGGTGATATATTCCTTCCCTTGTATGGGAAGTTCTTTATTTCACTTTCTGTTTTGAATAATAGCCTTGCTGGGTGGAGTAGACTTGGATTCAGATCCCCGGTTTTTATAATCCTGAATGCTTCATGTCACTCCCTTCTGGCCTGTAGTTTTTCTGGTGAGAAATCAGCAGACAGCCTTTTGAGGGCTCCTTTGTAGGTAACCTGTTGTTTTTCCTTTGTTGCCTTTGAGATTCTCTGTTTTTTTTTTGTTTTTTTTTTTGTCATTTCAATTATGATGTGTCTTGGTGTGAGTCTCTTTGGGTTCTTTTTGGTTGGTACTCTCTGTGCTTCCTGAATTTGTATGCCTTTTTCTTCACCAGGTTAGGGAAGTTTTCTATCACTATTTTTTCAAATATATTCTCTAATCCTTGCTGATTTTCTTCTTTTTCTGGTACTGCTATGATGTAAATGTTGTTAGTTTCATGTTGTCCTACAACTCTCTTAAACTGTCCTTCTGTTTTTTAATTGTATTTTTCTTCTTGGTTTTCTGACTGAAAACCAATCAGTTCTCTAACTCACTGATCCAATCCTTGGCCTCCTCTAATCTGCTGGTTATTTCTTTAAATGTTTTAATTATTTCTGCTATGTCTTTCTTGATTTCCAATTGCTCATTTTTCATTGTTTCTATATTTTTTTTCATTCCTTGAGCATTCTTATAATCATTATTCTGAATTCTGTATGTTATAACTTGTATATCTCCATTTCATGTAGCCCTTCTTCCTGAGAATTATCTTGTTCTTTCATTTGGTGATTGTTTCTTTGTTTCACCATTTTGATTGTTTCAGGCCTGCCAAAATCTTCCTGTGGTTATCAATGTTCTGAAGATAGTGGCTCTCTCTGCTGGGTTTCAATGTGTATGGTAGAGAAAAGCTGAATACCAATGTCTGGTCTTACTATCCCAGGTAGAGTTGCAGGCCTGATCCTTTGTATATCTGTGGAGTCAGATGTTACTTCTCCATTTTCATTTCTGATTTTATTAATCTGGCTCTACTCTCTTTTGTTCTTGATTAGTTTGGTTAAAAGTTTGTCAGTCTTGTTCATTCATCTTTTCAGATAATCAACTCTTGGTTTAATTGCTATGTTGTATTTTTTTCTAGATTCCATTTTGTTTATTTCTCCTGTGATCCTTATAATTTATTTTATTTTACTCATTTTGGACTTTGTTTTTCTTTTTCAAGTTCTTTTAAGTATAAAGTTAGATTGTGTATTTGACATATTTCTTTTTTTCTTGATATAAGCCTATAATACTATGAATTTCCCTCTTAGGACTGATATTGCTGTGCCAAATAGATTTCGGGTTGTTGTATTTTCATTTTCATTTATTTTCAGATATATATTTTAATTTCTCTTTTATTTCATTGTTAACCCATTCATTGTTTCATAAAATGAGATTTAGTCTTATATTGTTAAGGAATTGATTTGTAGGTTTATGCCATTATGATCAGAGAAGATGCTGTTGATTTTATTTCAATCTTCTTAAATTTATTGATATTTGTTTTGTGTTCTGACATGTGGTCTATCCTAGAGAATGTTCCATGTGTACTTGAAAATGATAAATATTCTGCTGTTTTGGGGTGAAATGCTGTGAAGATAGCAATTAAGTTCATCTTTTCTAATTTGTCATTTGAGGCCACTGTTTCCTTGTTGATTTTTTTGTCTGGAAGAACTATCCATTGATGTCAATGGGATGTTAAAGTCCTCTACTATCACTGATTACTGTGAATCTCTCCCTTTATGTCCATAAATATTTGCTTTGTATATTTAGATGCTGCTATGTTGGGTGCATAAATATTTACAAGGGTTATATTCTCTGTTGTATTATTCCCTTTATTATTATGTATTGTTCTTCTTTGTCTATTACTATAGCCTTCATTTTAAAGTCTATTTTGTCATATATTTGCCTTTATTTAATTTCTATTGCATGAAATATCTTTTTCCATCCCTTACTTTTGTCTGTGTGTATCTTTTGTACTGAGGGTGGTTTTCTGTTGATAGTATATCTATGGGTCTTTTTCTCTTATCCATTAACATACTTTATGGCTTTTGATCAGAGCATTTAAGCTATTTACATTTAAAGTGATTGTTGATAGGTACATACTTATTGCCATTTTATTCTTTTAACTAAGTTATTTTCTCTCTTTTAATTCTTAAAACATGCCTTTTAAAAGTGCTTGTAATGGTGGTTTGGTGGTAACTCTTGTCACCACTCTTCAGCTATCTCTTGTCTGGGAAGCTCTTTATCTGTCCTTTAATTCTAAACGATAGCTTTCTGGATAAAGTCATTTTGGTTGTAGGGCCTTGATTTTCATCACTTTTAATAGTTTATTTCAATATCTTTTGACCTGAAATGTTTCTTTTGAGAGGTCAGCTGACCATGTATGGGAGCTCCCTTGTAGGTAACTGTCTTTCTATTGTGGCTTTTAAGATTTTTTTCTTTCTCTTTAACTTGCCATTTTAATTATAATGTATTTTGGTATGAGCCTCTTTGGGTTCATCTCTTTTTGAGACTCTGAATTTCCTAAACTTTTTTGTTAGTTAGGGAATATTCTGTTCCTCAAGTTAGGAAATATTTTGGTCATTGTTTTTTCTTTTTTAATTATTATTAATTTACTTTTGCTACAGATGTTTCTCTTTTCTCCCCCCTAGATACCATCCTCTCATCCTGCCACCTCATCCCTCAGCATTGTTGTCTATGTCCATTGGTTATGCATACATGCATATAAGTTATTTAATCTCATCCATACCCCCGACCTCTCCTCTGAGTTTTGTCAGTCTGAATCATACTCCTTTCTATGTCTCTGGGTCTATTTCATTCATCAGCTCACCTTGTTCATTATATTCCACAAATAAGTGAGATCATGTGGTATTTGTCTTTCTCTTATTGGCTTATTTCCCTTAGCATAATACTCTTGAGGTCCCTCCATGTCGTCTCAAAGGATAAGAGATCTTTTTTTCTTACAGCTGCGTACTATTACATTGTATATATGTACCACAGCTTTTTTATCTACTCATCTATTGATGAACACTTGGGCTGTTTCCAGATCTTAGCTATTGTAAATAGAGCTGCTACGAACATGGGGGACATATATTCTTTCTGCTTGGTGTTTCAGGCTTCTTAGGATATAGCCCTAGAAGTAGGATCACTGGGTCAAATGGCAGTTCAATTTTTCACTTTTTAAGGAAACATCTTACTGTTCTCCAGTCTACACCAGTCTGCATTCCCACCAGCAGTATACTAGAGTCCCCTTTTCTCCACACCCTCGCTAGCACTTGTGGTTTGATAATTTGTTGATGGTAGCTATTCTGGCAGGTGTGAGGTGATACACCATTGTTGTTTTAATTTACATGTCTCTGATGATTAGTGACGTTGAGCATTTCTTTATATGTCCTTTGAACATTTGTATGTCCTGTTTGGAGAGGTGTCTATTTAGGTCCTCTGCCCATTTTTTAATTGTCTTTCTTCTCTTCCTTTTCTTGAGTTGTATGAACACTCTATCTATTTTGGAAATTAACCCCTTCTCTGATGTATCATTGGCAATTATGGTTTCCCATATAGTGGGTTCCCTTTCCATTTTGATGGGGTTTTTTTGTTTTGTTTTGTTTTTGTGCAGAAGCTTTTTAGTTTGATGTAGTCCTATGGGTTCATATTTTCCTTTGTTTTTCTTGTCTTAGGTGTTGTATCAGTGAAAATTCTGCTGCATATGATATCTGAAATTTTGTTGCCTACATTTTATTCTAGGACTTTTATGGATTCATGAGTCACATTTAAGTTTTTTATCCATTTTGAGTTTATTCTTGTGTATGGTGTAAGTTGATGGTCTAGTTTCAATTTTTTGCATGTAGCTGTCCAATTTTCCTAACACCATTTGTTAAAGAGGCTGTCTTTATTCCATTACATACTTTGCCAACTTGTCAAATATTAATTGAGCATAATGTCTTGGGTCCATTTTCAGGTTCTCTGTTCTGTTCCATTGAGCTATATGCCTGTTCTTGTGCCAGTACCGGTCTGTTTTGATTAGAGTAGCTTTGTAGTATAACCCAATATCTGGTATTATGAGCCCACCTACTTTGTTCTTTTTCAAGATTGCTGTGGCTATTCAGAGTCTTTTTCAGTTCCATATGAACTTTTGAAGTATTTGTTTCAGTTCTGTGAACTATGTCATTGATATTTTGATGGGGATTACATTGAATCTATAGATTGCTTTGGGTAGTATGGACATTTTAATGATGTTAATTCTTCCAATCCATGAACAGGGTATGCGCTTCCACTTTTTTATATCTTCCTCTATTTCTTTTTTCAATGACCTGTAGTTTTCTGCAAATAGGGCTTTTACTTCTTTGATTAAGTTTATTCCTAGGTATCTTAATTTTGTTTTGTTTTTTGCCACAATAGTAAATGGGATTGTTTTCTTAGTTTCTCCTTCTGTGAGTTCATTATTCATGTATAAGAATACTGTCAATTTCTTGCCACTCTTAGTTAACATATTATTGAAAGCCTTAGCCACAGAAATCAGACATGAAGAAAAAAAAATAAAAGGGATCCAAATTGGAAAGGATGGAATGAAACTCATCATTTGCAGATGACATGATATTGTACATAGAAAACCCTAAAAATTCCATCAAAAATCTACTAGACGTAATAAACAAATTTGACAAAGTAGCAGGATACACAATTAACATCAAGAGGTCATTGTTTTTTCAAATAGATTCTTGATCCCTTGCTCTCTCTCTCCTTCAAGTACCCCATGACGCAGATGTTGTTATGTTTCACATTGTCCCAAAGATATCTTAAACTAACCTAATTTTGATTTTTTTAAAATCATTGCTTGTTTGATTGGTTGTTTTTTGTACTGTTTCTTTCATATTGCTAATTTTATTCTCTGCTTTATTCAATTTATTGTTTATTTCTTCTAGTGTGTTTCTCATTTCAAATGTTCTATTCTTCAATTCAATTCTGACTGGTCCTTTTTTTTTTTATTGTTTTTATGTCCTTTTTCATGTTGTTGAACATCCTTATAACCTTACTTTGAACTCTACATCTGATCAATTGCTTGCCTCATTTAGATTTTTTTCTAGAGATTTATCCTATTTTTTTCATTTGAGGCTTGATGTGTTTGTTGTTGTTGTTTTGTTTTATCTTCCCATTTTGTTTGTCTCTTTGTGTTTGTGTCTATGTATTAGATAGTTCTGTTATGACTTCTACTCTTCATGGGATGGCTTTATGTAATAGGTGTCCTGTGGGGTTTAGTGGTCTTATCTCCTTGACCACCTGAGCTTGGTGCTGTAGAAATTTTCCTTTTGTGGACTATATGGTCCCTCCTATTGCAATTGAGTATTTATTGCTATTAACCCATTTGTTAGTGAGATATGCCCACAAGGCTGGATGACTGTGAGACTCAACCTTGACTATGGCATTTGAGTTGCTGTACAGGTGCTGACTACATGAAGCAGAGCACACCTCAGCAGGGTTTAGTGCCTTAGTGCCTGTGGAGATCTCCTTTTGGATATGCTGTTTGTAAAACTTATTGGGTCCTGTTCTAATGGATCCTGGTAACATGGTGTATTGGTCTAGGCATCTTGGGAGGGAGTCTAGTTCAGACCTATGTAATATGTTGCCTGTGTCTGACTCCAGAATCCTGTTTGGAGCTACAAGCAATAAGTTATGGCTGTCTCTGCTTGGCCTGGATGTATGTGACAAGGACCAAGCTGCACACCAATTCTGGCTTTTACTAGCATTGGACCTGGGGGCAGGTCCAAAAATGTCCCAAGGCATGCCAAGATTTTTCTGCTTACTGGCTGCCTGTTAGGCTGAATCACTGAATCACTGGTTGTATTCCTCAGCATGTAAGCTCCACAGTTGGGCAAAAGGGAGTTCAGAGTTTGGGTCCATTGCTTTCATCCAGGCTGAAGCCACATTCAGGGGAGTGCTCCACCTAAGAAAGGTGGCATCTGTTTTATGAGAGAATGATTCAGTACAGAAATTCTGGTGCCTGTCGCTTCAGCTCCTGTCCCAGGGCCATGAAACCCAATATCTCCTTATACAGCTCTAGTCTGCTCTGCCTTCCCTCTGCTAGAGACCAGGGAGAAGGACTTTGAATGAAATTTCATGCATTAGCCTTTTAAGAGTGTGCCCATGTCCCAAACAGAATCCTGTATCACCCTGGAGGACAGAAATTCCACCACTTCTTATTACCCAGATGTTAAGTGGGTGCCTTTTCCTGGCTCTGTTGCTATAGGCTGGGGAGTCTGCCTTGGGGTTTAGACCCTGTTCTTGTCAGGGGGAACCTCCTCAAAGCTGAGATATCTATCTTGAACTGTAGCCAATGTCCATGGGAGCAGGGCCAGCCCTTTTCTTGTCTCCACTCTTTCTGCTAATCTCAATGTGGCTTCTTCTGCAAATTCTTAGTTTTAAGATTCCTCTTCAGCTCATCTTCAGTTGGTTATTCAGGATGACTGTTTTATAATTAGTTGTAATTCCAGGTTGTCCTGGGAGGAGGTGAGTGTAGCTTTCATCTACTCCACTGCCATCTTGGATCCAAGTAATTCTAAACACATAAATTTGTAAGTATGCTCCCAGCTGGGTGGCTGTATTTGGTTGGAACATCATTTTATACACCAAAAAGGAGCATGTTCAATTCTCAGTCAAGGCATATATGTAGGTGGTGAATTTGATCTCCAGTTGGGGCATATATACAGGAGACAACCAACTGAAGTTTCTCTCTTACATCGATCTCTCTCTCTCTGTCTCTCTCTCTCTTCCTCTGTAAAAATCAATAAACATATCCTATGGTGAGGATTAAAAATGAAAAAAATAAATGCATAAAGTTACCTGTATAACAGAAAAAAAACTTAATTTTAAAATAAATGAGAAGACTTTTATATGCCCTATATTTTGATATAGCTATAATCTTGTTTTGTTTACAGCCATTTAAACCAAGCAACAATATTTTATATGTGTTGATTATAGAATGACATTAAGAAATTCCTGACCTATAAATAATTAATGTATAATAAAAATTATAGTGTAATTTTGTTTTCCGATTGTGTCTACTAGGCTTTCTTTGACCAATATTTTGTATATATGTTTGTGTGTATACATACATATACAAATATATATACACACACAGAAACAGATACACATCAACACTTATTTATTTATACATAAATTAATTTTGTTCATATATATTGTATTTTAATGCATGAATATTAAATATTTTAATTTAAATATATCTAACACACTTATATGTGAATATTTTGTACATTTAATAAGACATAAGGTTACAAAAATAAATGTCAGTTACTATAGTTTTGATTTAAAAAACAACTATGTGGGAATTAAGTTAGCAGAAGAGTTATGTGAATGATGCTAGAGTTAAATAATTAAATGGCATAAGATAAATGGTTTATCAGAGATTATAAATCTTTGTTAGAATACAATTAGGGTTTTTTTTTATTTGATACCCAATTCTGTTTGATAAATATAAAATAAATAGTGTGTGTGTGCGCGCATTATTTAAAAATCTTCCCTGTTGAAAAAAAAAAAATTTTTGAGACAAAAATTGATAAAAAGTTATCATTGTTTTTATTATTTTTTCTTCTTTAATTTTAGAGAGAGAGGAAGGGAGAGGGAGAGAGAGCTGGAAACATCGATGAGAGAGAACATTGACTGGCCGCCTCCTGCATGGCCCCAACTGGGGATTTGACCCACAACCTGCCCTGATCAGGAATCAAACTGGTGACCTCTTGGTGCATGGGTTAATGCTCAACCACTGAGCCACACTAGCAGGGTGAAAAGTTATAATTTTAAAGATACTCTAACCCATAAAAACAATAAAAATATTTGTAAATGGAAAATGATCCAATTAAAAAAACCCTAACATATCTAGATAATTAGAGAATGTAAAAAACTCCTTTATTCTTTTCATTTTTATTTGTATTTGCTTGGTAATATAAGATTTTTGACATAAGTATTCTATTAAATACCTATGTTCTTTATGTCAGTTAATACAGAAGCATTATGGCAAGAATTGTTACAAATGTCTAATTATCTTTAGCAACATTGATAAATCAAAACCTTTAAGAAGTTGGAATTTAAAAATTAGATCCCAATACAGAAGTGTAACTTTTAAAAATATGATTGACATCTAAACTCACCATTCTTTTTATTCTTTACTCTTTTCCCTGTACCTTCATTACTTGATTTATCTTTCTTTCCCATACTTTTCTTCCCTTCTTTCTTTCAAGGTCTCCTTCCCCTTTCCTCTACTTTGTTTGCAATTTTCTCCCCCAAATATTTAAGGCATGTTTCCTCATGCTGTTAAAAATGATGTTCTTATACATTTAATTCTCTATTTTTCTTTTCTTTTTTTTTATATGAATTTTTATTTATTTTTTTGTTACAGATATTTTACCTTTTTACCCCATTGGCACCCCCCACCCCACCCCACCTCCGCCCCATCCCCGGCTTAGTTGTCCATGTCCATTGGTCATGCATACATGCATATAAGTTCTGTGGTTTATCTCTTCCCACCCCCTCCACCACCCTCTTCTGAGGGATGTCAGTCTGTGCCCTACTTCCATGTGTCTGGGTCTACTGTATTCTTCAGACTGTTATGTTCATTATATTCCGTATATAAGTGAGATCATGTGGTATTTGTCTTTTTCTGCTTGGCTTCTTTCACTTAGACTTTTTTTTTTCTTTTCTTTATGGACTTTAGAGAGAGAGGAAAGGAGAGGGAGAGATAGAAACATTGATGAGAGAGAACATCAGTTGGCCACCTCCTGAGTGCCCCTCACTGGGGATTTGGCTGACAACCTAGGCATGTGCCCTGACCGAAAATTGAACTAGTGACATGTTAATGCATGTGTTGACACTCAGACACTGAACCATACTCACCAGGCTCTATTTTTCTTTTCACCTTTTTTTCCCTTTATACTTTTTCTATTTATTTCCCTGGTTCTCCAACTCTTTTACTCTGCTTCACTAGGAACTTTAATAAGTCAAATTTATTTGGAAATCCTTGACATATATGTTCAGTAGCTTGGTATCAGCAGTTTCTGGTTCCTCTTGTAAAACCTGGTCTAATGAAAAAAATACTGACCAGAATCAAAAGATTCAGGGTTTGTGTTCACTTCTGACCTCATCTTTCTTATCTGTAAAATTAGGACATCAAAATAGACCAGACTGAATTCTTTACAACTCTAAAATTCTGTGAATTATGCTTAGATGTGCAGAGCCTTGCAGTCTGCAAGTTTTACCTTTGGAAGAAAGAGGAGAACTTTTGCAAGGGCCACATCGTGTGACAGCACCCTACCCTGCAGCAGTCTGCAGTCACAGGTCAGAGAGCAATCCAAGCATCAGCTTGTAGGAATCAAAGACCTTGCCTCAGTTTTTCCTGGGAGCAAAATAGGCCAAATGGGCACATGATAGGGCCAGAATTTTGTGGCATTATAAGGACCCAACTATATATTACAGACAAAATTTTAAAATTCTAATTGTAAACAATGTCTTGAAATTCACTGATATAGATCTTAGAACTTCTAGAGATACGTTTCCTCCTGTCTATAATGTATTTTACAAAATAAAAAAAAGTATTATACAGGCAGTTTCAGACATTACTCTTGTCCCAACAATGCTATGGCTTCGCTATGTTTTCTCTGTGTCTTAAAAGCACCTTAGAATAACTGTAGACTTCAGATGTAACTCAGAGATATTTGGAGCACATTGTAACTGACTTTTAATAACCAAGGCATTTCAATAAAAGCTCTTCTAATGTACAAAAGTTTTCTTTTTTAAATAGTAGGATGGATAGCTTAAATTCAAAAAATAAAGCATTAACAATATTATGAAATAGGAACTATTATCATTTTATATTAGTGATAAGGTTTAGAGTGGTTAAGGACTTAGTGAACGGTGGAGTAGGAAACCAACCCACTTTCTTAATTTTTATGTTATCTTTCCAATAGATTAAACAAATAATTTTCTCTTTATAAATTATTTTACCTTCCTTTTTGCTAATGTTTATTTTGAGGATATGATATTTAATATACAAAACTATTTCTAAGATTCTATTATTTGAAGGACAACAGAATTTTACTTAAGAGCTAATTTGATTGTTTTATTTACCTTACAAAAAAAAAAAAAAGTGTTTTTTTTTTTGCCTTAGGTCCTCACTCATATTAATTAGCATGTCTTATAGTCAATTAAATATGATAATCAAAGAAGTAATTTATGGTGATGCATACTGGTATGAATAGGGTTTATTAATTAAGTCAATTAGTATCTAAAATGCTAGGTTAATCCACTTTGTTGCACTTCCAATGTTTCTGAATCAAAATAATTTCATAATTATTAATTACATATTGATTAAAGTGATTGCAAAGGATTATCATAGCTGGATTTATGGGGTATTGCTAGAACACATTCTATGGACAGAATATCCCTCTCCTATGCAGAGAAATGACTTTAAAATACCATTAAGGATCTGTGTAGTACTATATTTATATCAAGAAATAAACAAATCCTGTCTATAAATTAGCCACACTTGAATATATTCCCAAGAAATAAAAGAATAAATGGTCAGCACCACTGAAAATTGATGTATTATATATGTTTTCTTTAAGGCATCTTGCTTCAAATGCTATTTTTAATACTTTTATTGAACATTCTCCTTGCATGAATCTGTCTATGCCTCATTTAATGACACAGGCTACTACTAATGCTACTTAAAATGAAGCTGGCCATGATCTCTTGATTAAGACTCCTCATGAAAGTTTCAGCTACTGTTTCAGGAATCCTTCAATGTATAGTTGTCTCTAATTCCATAGACCATAGGCAATTAAAAAAACAAACAAAAAATATACACCGTTTAATAGCTTTATTGAAGGATAATGGACAAAAACTCATGTATTTGAAGTGCACAAATTGATGTTTATATATATAGTTTACTTATTAAAAACAGTAGCTTTATTATATTGAATGTGACTAGCTGGCAATAATATCTTTAAGAACAAGAAACTTGTGTTTATAATAAGTAGCAGTCTTTCAATAGAGCTTTAAAGGTATATTGAAAATATTGGTGCTTGATAATCCTAATAAAACTATAGCAATCCAAATTCCATTGCTTTTATTTTATTTTATCAAATATACTTTACTTTAAATGTATATTTTTAATTTATCTTTAATGTTGAAAGTATTACAGATATCCCTCCTTTTTTCTCTCATTGACACCCACCTCCTCACTACCACCTCCCCCACCTTAATTGAAGTTTCATCAAATATATTTGTTCTTCTTTATGATAGAAAGTATTATAAAGTAATAATTGGTTTCCCCAAATGTCACAATATAAAATGTAAAATCTTGGTTTATTAAGACAGAAATCATATTTTATATTATATTATCTTACAATATGTAATAAATGTTAATGGCACAGATGGAAGATTTCTGTATGAGTGTTTTAAATACCTTTTCCTTTGCTGTTATGGAGTTGCTTGAAATGAATATCACAATCTGATGTATCAAATAATAATATGACCAAAAAAATAAATAAAACCCTGTGTTTTTCTTAGAAGTTGACCAAGGTGTCTCATTGTAGTATTGCATTACTCTAATGTCAGAAGTAGAAAGAAAACCTTGAATAATATGCACTGATTAGATGTTAGATGATATTTCCATGTTGTGAACTCGGTGAAATTTCAAGTACATTGAGTTAGAAGATTAGAAGGGGCATATTTGCTTTACTTTGGGCCTCAGGATTTTAACACATAGCCTCCTTCCACCTTGCTTTAGAGTTCTGCTTTGTGATCAATCCAGAAGGCAGCATCAATAGCACAGAACAATGGTGTAAATTACTGTATTAATTTGCTAAGACTGCCATAAAAAACTGCCAGAGATCAGGTGAGTTTACTTTCTTAAATTTCTGAAGACTAGAAGTCCAAGATTAATGTGTTGGCAGAGTGGTGCCTTCTGAGATTCATTAGGGAAGGATTTGCTCCAGGCCTCTCTTCTTGCCTTGTAGATGGCTGGCCTTCTGTGCCTTCTCATTGTCTTTCCCTACCTACACACGTGTTTGTATCCTATTTCCTCTTCTTATAAGGATGGAGTCATACTGGATTAGGGCACACCCTTATGACCTTATTCTAACTAATTACCTTTGTAATCTCCAAATACAGTCACATTTTGAGATGCTTCTGCATAAGAAATTTTTAGAGGGACACAATTCAACCCATAACAAATGCCCTTTATTCTAATAGTTCTAAATTTATATTTACAATGTTCTTGATGGATTTTCAAACTGGAAGTTACAAGGACTAATATGTATAGCCAGGGTATTATATTCTGAATCCTTCAACCCACTATAGGTAGGGAAAGAAGAGGTTTTGTTGCTATATCTACAATGGTGTTAGGCTTTGAAGAAGTAACTAATATGTATCACATTGACCAGGATTTTCTTCACAGACTCCACATTAGCTTCTTAACAGCTGTCTATAAGATAGTTCTTTAGTCATTTCCTCCTCCTCAAAAAGAAAAGAAAAACCCACAGATCTCATCCTGTCCTGGAGTGACAGAAATCAATGCTTTTGTTGCCAAATACAAGTTCTTCTTGTCAAGACTGCTATCTGAAATCTTATTTCCTTACTCATTATAGATTATCTTCTCCTCCAGGGCTCCCATCAATGATAAATCTTTCCTCAGATACCACCTCTTCTGTTTCCATTTGTTAATCTGTAGAGTAGCCTTTTTTTTACCACAAGCCTTATCCATCACAGGGTTTGGAGGCAGGTGTAAAGTCATCCTAGGTCCCTGAGCTAGCTCAATTTTTCCCCCCTTTTTAAATTTAATTTTTATTTATTTTTAAATAAATATAGTTTTTCAATTACAGTTTATATTCAATATTATTTTGCATTTGTTTCAGGTAAACAGCATATCGGTTAGACAATCCTATACTTTACAAAGCATTCCCCTAGACATTTCTAGTATCCAACTGGCACCATACATAGTTATTACAGTATTATTAACTATATTTTCTATCTGTACTTTACATTCCCCTCACTAATTTGTAACTACCAATCTGTTTTACACCATCACTCAGTGGAAGGTGATATTCACATACTTCCAAACATAATTGTGAACATACTAGCAATAATGTCAAACGCTGTTTCCATTATGAAAGCATATTCAAATGAACATGATAATGGTGTTACTGTGGAATGAAACAACTTTTAATGCATTCTAGTTTCTCTTAAGTATCTGAAAGCTTCGACACTTTGTTTAGGAAAACAAGTGATCAACCTTCTTCTGAAACTTCCTTTTAAAGAGATAACTGCTGTTATAAAACCTACTCCTTCTTTAAGGCTTAGGTAATATTGACACCTTCTATCCCTTTTCTCCATTTTAATGATTTCTAGATCCTCAAATCTAAGCTTCTAGTATTTCACTTTCAAACTGTAACTGTATCTAGTCAAGTTTTTTACTTCCTTACTTTCACTACATAGTCAGTCACTGGCCAAGAATTTCTCCCATGACTTCTCCTTTTTTAAAAAATTATTAAATGTATTGGGGTGACATAGGTAAATAAGATTATGCAGATTTCAAGTGTATATTTCTATGATACATTGTATGCCCACCAGCCAAACTCAAATGATCTTTCACAATGTGTTTGACCCCCTTTAAAATCCCCTACCCCTTCCCACTGATAACCACCATACTGTTGTCTGCGCCTATGAGGTTTTTCTTTATTGTTTATACTATTACAATGTCCCCATTCCCCCTTTCCCTTTGCCCAACTCCACTTAACCCCTTTACCCCTGACCAATACCACACTGTTGTCTGTTTCTATGGTTTATGCACATATGTTCTTTGGCTAATCCCTTAACTTTCTTTCATCCAGTTCCCCGACTTCCCCCCCACTCTAACAACTGTCATTCTGTTCCATGTTACATGCCTCATTTTCTATTATATTTGTCTATTTATTTTGATCATTAGATTCCAAATATAAGTGAGATCATGTGGCATTTGTCTTTCTCTAATTGCCTTATTTCACTTAACATAATAATGCCTAGGTCCATTCATTCTGTAACAAAAGGTAAGAATTTTATTTTTTCTATGGCCACATAGTATTCCATTATATAAATGTTCCACAGCTTTTGTATCGATTCAGCTACTGATGAGCACATGGGCTGTTTCCATACCTTGCTTATTGTAAAAAGCACTGCTATGAACATAGAGGTGCATATATTCTTCTGAACTGGTGTTTCTTTAACCTTAGGATGAATTTCCAGAGTGGGATTGCTGAGTTAAAAGACAGTTTCATTTTTTTTTTCAAGTTTCAAATGTATTTTAGTTCTCTAATCATGCCATATTTTAGTGGGTAGACAGTGCTTTCACTTGGCATCAATTATGAGTTGGTTTTGAAACAATTATTTAATACACCATCTGGGATGATTACTAATCTCTCCATTCCTTTGGGCTGACTCTGCCAACTGGCGACAGGCTCATTCTATTCCAATCTGTGTTGCTGTATATGCCCATACGGCAATACAGA
Organism: Molossus molossus; assembly: GCF_014108415.1. Classification (NCBI taxonomy): domain Eukaryota; kingdom Metazoa; phylum Chordata; class Mammalia; order Chiroptera; family Molossidae; genus Molossus; species Molossus molossus. The sequence goes on from NW_023425401.1 coordinate 74,264,568, forward strand.
AAGTGGCTCCACCAGCTAATACAAGATTACCATATTTGTCATGGAAGTCGGGTGCCTGTTTCTGGTGCATCTGCCTTGACATTTTTTGCTGAATGCTTCGAACTGGGAGACGACTTAGTGCATTTTTGGCCAATGGAAACATTGTGAAGCTGAAGGTGGAACTGCAGCAACTGCAGCTGCTGGTTGTTGGAACTTCGCATCAAGTCAAGACAGTTTTATTTTTAATTTTTTGAGAAAACGCCATACTGTTTTCCACAGTGGCTACACCAATCTGTAATCCCACTAATAATGCACTAACGTTCTTTTTTCTCCACATCCTCACCAGCAGTTGCTGTTTCTTGATTTATTGATGATAGCCATTCTGGCTGGTGTGAGGTAATATCACATTGTGCTTTTAATTTTCATTTCTCTGATGATTAGTAACATTGGCCATTTTTTTCATATGTCAATAGACCTGTAAGTACTGTTCAGAGAAGTGATTATTCAGGTCCTTTGCCTATTGTTTAATTGGATTGTTTGTCTTCCTGGTGTTAAGTTGTAAAAAATATTTATATATATTTTGGAAATTAACCCCATATCAGATATATCATTGGCAAATATGTTATCCCATACAGTGGAATCCCTTTTCATGTTATTTATGATTTACTTTGCTGTGTAGAAGCTTTTTAGTTTGCTGTAGCCCCATTTGTTTATTTTTTCTTTGTTTCCTTTGCCCAAGGAGACATATCAGCAAAAATATTACTACAAGAGATGTCTGAGATTTTACCATGTTTTCCTCTAAGATTTTTATGGTTTTACAACACTACCCATTTTGGGTTTATTCTTGTGTATGGTGTAAATTGGTGGTCTAGTTTCATTTGTTTTGCATATGCTGGCCCAGTTTTCCCAGCACCATTTATTGAAGAAATTATCTTTACTCAATGATGTGCTCTGGCCTCCTTTGTCAAATATGAATTGACCATATAGGTGGGCATTGATGTCTGGGCTCCTTGTTTTGTTCCATTGATCTATATGCCTGTTCTTATGCCAATACTAGGCTGTTTTGATTACAATGGCCTTGTAGTATAGCTTGATATCAGGTATTGTGATACCTCCAAATTTGTTCTTCTTTCTCAAGATTGCTAAGAAATGGGGGGATTCCAAAATGGCGGCAGAGTGAATGGAAGCTACACAGATCATCTCCCAGAACCAAACTAGAATTACAACTATAACACAGACAAATCGACGGGAGACAGCAATAGAAAACCAGCTTGCAAGGACCATATAACCAGAGGCACTGACTCAATCCTGGTAGGATTGCAAAGGCGCGAGACAGGGGCTGGGAGCCCACAGACAGCAGCAGCCTTAGCTAAGAGCAGTGCCTTCCGGTTAAACTCCCAGCGGCTCCACAGTGTAGAGCCGGGACAGAGGCTAAAAAAGCCATAGCCACTCACCTTGGGCTCTGGCAGAGGGAAGGCGGACTGGACTGGAACAGTGTGGGGACACTCGGGATTTGGAGGGCACTCAGAGATTTTGCTGAGTTGCTGCCAGGCAGGACAGTGGCCATCTTGCTCCTTCACAGGGCTCTGGGAGAGGAAGCAGACCCTCCCTTGGAGATCCAACCCCACCCTGTGGGCCATTGAAATGCTAATTGAGGCCCATTAACAACCAGCATCTGCCGAACCCTCAAGAAATCCCCATATGCTGAGCACCAGAGGGAGTTTTTCAATCAACTGACAACCCAAAACTCTTCAAGTAACCTTGACTACTAGCCTCCAGGCAAAAAGCTAGAGGATAACAGTGCCTTTCCTGGGCTAGCAACTTTAACCAGGAAAGTAAGACTTGACAGTGGTATTTAACGTGGGTCCTCCCTCGCTCATCTAAATGCAGGAGAGGGAGCCACAAATAGCAGAACACCAACACCCACAAGGAAAATTTGGCAGGCTCCAAAGCCCACTGAGATAGCCAAAATGGTGAAACGCAGAAACAGAAGCCAAATGAAAGAACAAGAGACCTCCACTGAAGATGAGATCAATGTGGAGCAGTTAGGCAAGTTAACAGAGCTAGAATTCAGAGCCATGATCTAGAGGAGGCTCAACAGCATAAGTAAGGACATAGAGATGCTGAAAATAAACCAATTGGAAATGAAAAACCACCAAGAAGAGATCAAAAATGATATATCAGGAATAAAGAACACATTGCAAGGTCTAAAAAGCAGACTTCAGGAAGCTGAGGACCAGATCAGTGAATTAGAAGATAGGGTAGAAAAAAATTGACCAATCAGAAAACCCAAAGGGGAAGAAAAAAAACAATTAAAAAACAGGAAGACAGCTTAAGAGAACTGTGGGACAACTGGAAACATAATAATATTCGCATCATAGCAGTCCCCAAAGAAGAAGAAAATGAGCAAGGGTTAGAAAATATATTCAAAGAAATAGTGACAGAAATCTTTCTTAATTGGGGGAAGGAAGAAGTCATTCAAGTTCAAGAAGCACAGAGAGCCCCAAGTAAGAGGAACCCAAACAGGTCCACACCAAGACACATAGTAATTAAAATGCCAAAAATTAAAGACAAAGAGAGAATCCTAAAAGCAGCAAGAGAAAAGCAACAGGTTACCTACAAAGGAAAACCCATAAGGCTCTCAGCTGACTTCTCACAAGAAACACTACAGGTCAGAAGGGAATGGCATGAAGTAATCAATGTCATGAAAAACAAGGATCTGAATCCAAGACTACTCTACCCAGCAAGGCTGCCACTCAAAATAGAAAGTCAAATAAAGAGCTTTCCAGACAAAAAAAAAAAAGGCTAAGGGAATACATTAGCACCAAACCAGCACTGCAAGAAATGTTAAAAAGACTACTGTAATTAGTAGAATAAATAGGAAGAAAACTATAACCACACTAAACAAAAATGACAATAAACAAGTACATATAAAAAATCACCTTAAAAGTAAATGGATTGAATGCTCTGATAAAAAGACACAGAGTAGCTGATTGGATAAAAAGCATGATTCATCGGTATGTTGTTCACAAGAGACCCACCTCACCATAAAAGACTCACATAGGTTGAAAGTGAAGGGATGGAAAAAATCTTCTAAACAAATGGAAAGCAAAAAAGCTGGGGTAGCAATACTCATATCTGATAAAATAGATTTCAAAATGAAGGCCATAACTAGAGACAAACAAGGCCACCACATAATATTGAAATGATCTATCCAACAGGAAGATATAACCTTGATAAACATATATGCACCCAATATAGGAGCACCAAAATATATTAAAAATCTTCTGGAGGACTTCGAAGGAGAAATCGACAGCAATACAATCATAGCAGGGGACTTCAAAACCCCGTTGACAGCACTGGATAGATCCTCTAGACAAAAAATTAGCAAGGAAACAGAGACTCTGAATGAAGCAATAGACCAAATGGATTTCATAGATATCTACAGATAATTACACCCCAAAACTACAGAATTCACTTTCTTCTCAAGTGCACATGGGACATTCTCAAAGACAGACCACATGATAGGACACAAACTAAATCTCTACAAGTACAAGTTCAAGAAGATTGAAATCATATCAAGCATCTTCTCAGATCACAATGGCATAAAACTAGAAATCAATTGCAACAAGAACATGCAAAGACATTTGAACACCTGAAGGCTAAATACCATGTTATTAAACAATGAATGAGTTACCAAGGAAATCAAGGAAGAAATTAAAAACTTCCTGGAAATCAATGAAAATGAAGACACAACAAAACATCTCTATGGGATGCAGCAAAAGCAGTTCTGAGAGGGACGTTCATAGCACTACAGGCTTACCTCAAGAAACAAGAAAAATTTCAAATCGACTGTCTAATCTCACAACTTAAAGAATTAGAAAGCAAGCAAGCAAGCAAACAAACAAACAAACAAACAAACAAAAAAACCCTAGAGCAAGTAGAAGGAAGGAAATAGTAAAGATCAGAGCATAAATAAATGACATACAGACAAAAAAAACAATTCAAAGGATCAATGAAACAAAGAGCTGGTTTTTTGAAAAGATAAACAAGACTGATGGACCCTTAGCTAGACTCACCAAGAAACAAAAAGAGAGAACCCAAATACAAAAATCAGAAATGAAAGAGGAGAAGTAACAACGAACACCACAGGAATACAAAAGATCATTAACAGTTACTATGAGCAATTATATGGGAACAAATTCGACAATCTATGTGAAATGGACAAATTTCTGAAAACACATAGTCTCCCAAAAGTTGACCAGAAAGAGATAGAAAACTTGAACACACCAATAACAACTAAGAAAATTAAAGAGGTAATCAAGACTCTCACAGCAAACAAAAGCCCAGGCCCAGATGGCTTCACAGGGGAGTTTAACCGAACATTCAAAAAAGAACTAACACCCATTCTCCTCATACTATTTCAAAAAATCCGAGGAGAAGGAAGACTTCCAAACTCATTCTATGAGGCCAGCATAATTCTATTTCCAAAACCAGAAAAAAGACACTACAAAGAAAGAAAACTGCAGGCCAATATCCCTGATGAACGTAGATGCCAAAATCCTGAACATAATACTAGCAAATCGGATCCATCAACACATCAAAAAAATTACTTACTATAACCAAGTGGAATTCATTCCAGGGATGCAAGGCTGGTACAATATTCGCAAATCAATAAATGTGATACACCTCATAAATAAAATGAAGAATTAAAACCACATGATAATATTGATAGATGCTGAAAAAACATTTGACAAAATCCAGCATCCATTTCTGATAAAAACACTCAGCAACATGGGAATAGAGGGATCATATCCCAACATAATAAAGCCATATATGAAACACCTACAGCCAACATCATACTCAATGGGCAGAAACTAAAAACATTTCCATTAAAAACAGGAACAAGACAGGGATGTCCACTTTCGCCACTCTTATTTAACATAGTACTGGAAGTCTTAGCCACATCAATAAAACATGAAGAAAAAATACAAGGGATCCAAATTGGAAAGGAGGAAGTGAAACTGTCATTATTTGCAGATGACATGATATTATACATAGAAAACACTGAAGACTCCATCAAAAATCTACCAGACTTAATAAATGAATATGGCAAAGTAGCAGGATACAAAGTTAACGGTCAAGAAATTGACGGTATTCGTATACACCAATGATGAACTCACAGAAAGAGAAACTGAAAAAACAATCCCATTTACCATTGTGGCAGAAAAATTAAGATACCTAGGAATAAACTTAACCAAAGAAGTAAAGGACCTACTTGCAGAAAACTACAGGACATTGAAAAAAGAAATAGAGAAAGATGTAAAAAAGTGGAAGCACATACCTTGTTCATGGATTGGAAGAAAGAGCATCATTTAAATGTCCATACTACGCAAACCAACCTATAGATTCAATGCAGTCCCTATCAAAATACCAATGACATATTTCACAGAACTAGAACAAATATTTCAAAAGTTTATATGGAACCATAAAAGTCCCCAAATAGCCACAGCAATTTTGGAAAAGAAGGACAAATACCATGTTATTAAACAATGAATGAGTTACCAAGGAAATTAAGGAAGAAATTAAAAACTTTCTGGAAACCAATGAAAATGAAGACACAACAACACAAAATCTATGGGATGCAGCAAAAGCAGTTTTGAGAGGGACGTTCATAGCACTACAGGCTTATCTCAAGAAACAAGTTATCTGATTTTTCCTGATTCAGTTTTGGAAGACTGAATGTTTCCAGGAATTTATTTAATTTTCTCAGGTTGTCTACTTTTTTGGCATATAGTTCAGAGTATTTTCTTATGATCTTTATATTTCTGTGATGTCTATTGTTACTTCACCTCTTTCATTTCTGATTTTACTTATCTGAGTCTTCTCTTTTCTTGTTGATGAGTCTAGTTAAAAGTTCATCAATATTTTTTTACCTTTTCAAAGAACTAGCTCTTGGTTTCACTGATATTTTACATTGTGTGTTGTTGTTGTTATTTATTTGTTTTCATATGTTTTTATTGATTTTTTTCTTTTTTTTTTTTTTTTAGAAAGAGAGAGAGGGAGAGAGAGATAGGAACATTGATGTGAAAGAGAGATATCAACCAGCTGCCTCCTGAATGTGAATTGATCTGGGACCTCTCAGTCCATGGGATAATGCTCAATCCATGGAGCCACACCAGCCAGGTGTTTTTGTATTTTTTTTTTTTATTTTTTTTAGTCTCAGTGTCATTGATTTCCACCTTAATCTTTATTATTTCCTTCCAATTACTCCGACCTTTGTTGTTTTTATCTAATTCTTTTAGTTGTAGGGTTATGTTGATTATTTGAGATTTTTCTTATTTCTTCAGATTGGTTTGTACTGCTATGAACTTCCCTCTCAGGATTACTTTCACTGTGTCCCATAGATTTTGGGTTATTGTGTGTTTATTTTCACTTATTTCTAGGACATTCTTTATTTCTTCTTTAATCTCCTTGGTAACCCATTCATTGTTTAATAATACTATTTAGCCTCCATGTGTTTGAATATTTTTGAGTTTTTTATTGTAGTTGATTTCTAGTTTCATGCCATTGTGATCTGAGAAGATGCTTAATATCATTTCAATCATCTTGAAATTATTAAGACTTTTTTATGACTTCTATTAAGACTCCTTCCTAACTGGTGGTCTATCTTTGAGACTGTTCCATGTGCACTTGAGAAAAATGTATGCAGCTTTGGGATGAAATGTTCTGTAAATATTAATTAAATCTATCCATTCTACTGTGTCATTTAATATTGCTGTTTCCCTGTTGATAATTTGGTAGATCCATTGATGACAGTGGGGTATTACAATAACCTACTATGACAGTACCGATGTTGATTCATCCCTTAAAGTTCACAAAGATTTTCTTTATATATTTAGGTGCTCCTACAATGTTTGCATATATGTTTACAAGGGTTATAGCCTCTTGTTAGGTCAATTATTTCAGTATTATGTAATGACGTTCTTTGTCTCTTTTTATAGACTTTGTTTTGAAGTCTAGTTAGATATAAGTAATGTTATCCCAGCTTTTTCTTTTTTCATTTGCATAGAATTTTTTTTCCATACCTTCACTTTCAGCCTGTGTGAATCTTGTGATTTGAGGTGGGTCTCTTGTAGACAACGTATATATGGATCATGTTTTCTTATCCACTCAACTTCCCTGTGTCTTTTGATTGGAGTATTTAATCCATTTACATTTAAGGTTATTATTGATAAGTATTTATTTATTACCACTTTTTTCTTTGTACTTGTGTTCCTCTCTCACTCTATTTCTTCTTCTTAAAGTAGTTCTTTTTCTCTATTTTTTCTTGTTAAACTATTCCTTTTTAACATTTCTTGCAATACTTGTTTAGTAGTAATGAACCCCTTTGGTCTTTTTTGTCTGGGAAGCTTTTTATTTCACTTTCGTGTTTTTAATTATAATTTTGCTGGATAGAGTATTCTTGGTTGTAGATCATTGTTTTTCATCTGTTTGAATACTTAATACCAATACTTTGTGGCCTGAAGTGTTTCTGTTGAGAAGCCTACTGACAGTCTTATGGGGACTGCCTTGTAGGTAACTGTCTTTCATTTGCTGCTTTTAAGATTCTTCTTTTTTTTTTTGTCTTTAATCTTTGTCATTTTAATATGATGTTTCTTTGTGTGGTCTCAGTGTGTTCATTCATTTGGGACTCTCTGTGCTTCCTGAACTTGTGTGACTTTTTCCTTCACCAGATTAGGGAACTTTTCAGCCATTACTTCTTTAAACAGGTTCTCAGTCTTTTGCTTACACTTTTCTCCTTCTGGTCCCCTTATGATATGAATGTTGTTAAGCTTGATGTTGTCCCAGATTTCCCCTAAGCTTTCTTTATTTTAAAAATTCTTGTTTCCTATGTATTGCTTGGGTACTTACTGTTATTTTGTCTGGTAAATCTTCGATTTGATCCACTACTTTATTTAACCTTCCTTTTAGTGTTTTTCTGCATTTCAGATATTGTATTTTTTTTTTTTTTTTTCTGATTGGGTCCTTTTCAGGTTTCTATGTCTTTTTCATGCTTACTATTTCCTTGTCAGAGTTCTCACTGAGATTACCTATTCTTTCCCTGAGGTCTTTGAGCATCCTTATAACTATTGTTTTAAACTATGTATCTGGTATTTTGTTTGTTTCCACTTTATTCATTTCATTCGATTCTTTTTTCTACAGATTTATCTTGTTCTTTTGTTTGTGACTTTTTCTTTGTTTTTCTATTTTGTCTCTGTATAATAGGTAGATCTGCTATGACTCCCAAACCTGTTATTATGGCTTTGTGATGAAGGTGACTTGTTAGACTCAGTGGAGCAATCTACCAGATATTCCAGGAATGTTCCTTATGGGTTATGTGCACCTGATGTTTTACTTGAGTTTTGAATGTTGTTGGATTTTTTTACAGATGGAAATAACTATTCAGGCTGTGTTACTATGAGGATAAACCTCAACCATTTTGTTTGAGATGCTGTGCAGGAGCTGCCTTTCAACACGGTCTTGTGCCTGCTGCAATCCCCCTCTGGGTATGTCACTTGTGTGGCTAGGTGGGTCAAGCTTTGGTGTTGTCTGAAACCCACCACTGGTTGTGTTGATTCTAGGTCCACTTTCATGGGGTTCAGGTACTTGTCACTTTCCGATGTTATGTGTAACCATTTGGGGCTACCTATCTGGAGATACCAGGCTCTTCGCTGGAGCTGATGTACATGGGAGGAGCTTCTTCCAGTTTAGAGCAGAGGGAAGATCTATTAAAACACCAAGGCACCCTGATGTCTGCCTCCACCTGTCAGCTACTTTCCCTACCCCTGAGGTTGCCTGATCTTTCTCCAGAGCCTTGAAAAGAGAGAAACTGTAAGATGATACAAGGCAAGCCAAGATCCACATACCCTTTCACAGGTTGAGAGCTCTGTAGGGCAGGGCAGCCAATGTCAGGAGGATATGGTTAGTGGGTCCCCTACTTGGGAATCACACAATTAGGCACTCAATGAGGGGAATGTAGTCTCTGCTTCAAAACTGAACCTCTCACCCTGCTGGAATTTCTAACTCTAGTTCCCCCTAGGAGTCTTACTGCAGGTTCAAGTTGAGTAAAGCTAGTCATTCCCTCTGCAGGGGCAAACTCAACCACCGTGGTCTTGGGGATAAATTAAAAATGTCTTCCATTGAGGATGATTCTGACACTCTGCAGAAGGGAGCTAGGCACTTTGTTCCAGTCCTTGATAATCTCCTTTGAGTATCTCACACTTAGAATGCTTCCACTCTGAGCTGCTCTTCTTTCCTGCCATGAAACTGAGCCCAGCAGGGGCATTTGGGACACAACAGAGCTGATCTAAACAGTCTCTTGTTTGAGTGGTGCCCACAAACCAGTAAAAGGGAAGTCAGACACTTCTTCCCCTTCCCAGGGTAGTACAGGTTGAACTCATATCAGAAATTGAATTTGCCTTCCCATAATCTTGCCACACAGCACAGCTCTGCCATCTGAGTCCTGGACAGAAGCCTCCCTGGCAGACACAGTTCAAAAAACCCAGCTCTGTGCAGATCCCCAGTCCCTCCATGCTGCTGAACCAAGGAGGATGGGGCCAAAGGTTCCAGCCCTATGCTATACTCCAATCTTTCCACACTGCTAGTCTCAGTTCAGCATGGCTCCGCTGTGCTGCTGAACCCAGCAGGACATGGCAGAAAGTCTCGGTTTGCTGTGGCTCCCCCACAGCACCAAACCCAGCAGGACAAGGCTGAAAGTCCCAGCTCTGCATTATCAAATTCAGCAGGATGGGGCAGGCCAGTTGGCTCAACAGGTTGAGATAGGGGATACCAACTGTGCACTCAAAGTAGGAGAGACTGGTCCTCTTTTCCAAGCCACGCAGTTTAGTCACTGTCTGAATCTCACCAAAAGCTTCCCCAGACAATAGAGAGCCCATTTATAGTTACTGCTGGGTGTAGCCAGCAGACTCCTCTACAGGATCTGAGTATGGCAGTATGGCCTCACAAGCAGTCAGAGTCTGGACTGTGAACTTCCCAGGCCAGTGCTATAACAATAGAAGTACTCTTCCCTGGGAGGATGTGGTCTGACTCTCTGAGGTGTACTGAATCCCCACTGATTTTCACATCCAGATGTGACTCCTCTTTCCATCTTGGTTGCTCTGGTTTGGGGATCACTATGTGGGGTTGAGACTCCACATTTCTAGGGAAGGGAGTCTTGCAGCTGCAATATCCCTCCAGCTTGTCAGCCACTGCTGCCACACCTCTGGGCAGGGGCTATCCTTTTCTGGGTCTCTGCTTTTCTTACTTGTCTTTATGTGGTTTCTTCTGTAATTCTTGGTTATGATATTTTGGTTCAGGTAGCCTTCAATTGGTTGTTCAGGTTGATTGCTCTGTAATATAGGTGTTAATCCTGTTTGGGCTCAGGAGCTGGTGTGCATCATCTACCTCCTCTGTAGCCATCTAAGAATCTAGCCTACAAGTTTTTGTTTGTTTCTTTTTCTTGTTTGTTCATTTTATGTTTTTAGTTTTATATCCCACATATGAGTCAAGTCATATGGTTCTTAACTTTTTATGTCTAGCTTATTTTGCTTCAAGGTCCATCATTGTACTTCTTTTCAAAATAACTTGACTCCTGTTGCCATTCATCCTTTGAATATACCAGATTGGCAACTGCCAGTAACAGTGAAGAGACATCTATTAAGCCTGTGCTTTCTTTCTCCACTTTACTCAAAAAGAACAAATAGGCTTAAATTTCTCCCGCTTTCAAAACAAAGGTGTCTCTGTATCCTATAGATGGCATCTCATTTCTCTCTTATTTTTTTCAAATCCAAGTTTCTAAATGACGTGTTTCTTCTACCTCTATCCCCTATATCATATAATTAGTTAATGAAGTTAGTCTCCATGAAGACATGCACAGTTTTGTTTTGGGTGTTTTTTTTTTAATCCATGAGTTCTTTAATTACATATAAATAGAAAATGTACAAATGACTTTTCTATTAGTTCTTTTAAAATATGAATTATTTTGCCCTGGCTGGTTTAGTGCAGTGGTTAGAGCATCGGCCTACAGACCAAAAGGTCTTGGGTTTGATTCTGGTCAAGAGCACATACTCGGTTGCAGGTTCAATCCCTGGCTTCCGTCAGGAGTATGCAGAAGGCAACCAATCAATGTGGCTCTCTCACATCGATCTCTCTCTCTCTTTCTCTCTCTCTCTCCCTTCCTCCCTTCCACTGTATCTGAAAAAATCAACAAAAATTTTCCTCAGGTAAGAATTAACACACACACTAGATAGATAGATGATAGATAGATAGATAGGTAGGTAGGTAGATAGATAGATAGATAGATAGATAGATAGATAGATATAAATAGATATATAGATGATATAGATATAGATATAGATATAGATATAGATATAGATATAGATATAGATATAGATATAGATATAGATATAGATATAGATAGATATATTTAAAAGATATATTGTGGTGAAAATATGTATAACCACAGCTTTGATCTATACATTTAATGACAATTAAAATTATTTTCATATATGTAAAGAAGTGAGCATTGCTACTACTTTTCCTATAACTGTTCAAAATTCTGAATTTTGTTTTTTGAGGAAATATGTAATTCTTTTATAATTATTTTATAATACATGACATTATCTGCAACTGATATTCTAACTTTTGTTCGTCATGTTTTAGAGTATTACACTGGTGAATAAATACTCTTTCATCATCAGAAGCAACTCCTTCCCTTCTAGGATTTAGGGAAATAAAAATAATGTCCATTCTTTCAAGACCATGTGAAGCTTCTGGGGAACTGGTCTTCTAGCTTGACTTGTGTGGATAAACTCTGTGGAGTCAGCAAGTACCAGGTTAGTTTGGCCTCCATAGGTGGTTCAGGTTTGGAATGAGATCAAACTTGACTCTCCCTTTGATTTACCTGTCTTATAGGGGAGGCTGGAGCTTCTTTGGGCTTTTAGGCTTAGGGCCTGTCTGTGAAGGTACCAGAATATTCAGTAACCATGTATGCAGTGTTTACCTTTGTCCTGGAGGAACAGAAATAATTCATTTTTTTAAAATAATATACTTATGTCAAAAATCAAGTACAGTCATTTCTGTAAAGATTTTTCTTTTTTTTTATGTCTCAGATAAGATTGTTTTGGAATGTAATGAAGACTGCATTTTAGATCTGTATTTCAGTGGACTGAAACATGTCAGAGAGCTTATTCTTACCTGTGACAAGTCATTTAGATTGGCTTAAAAAATCACTAAACTTTAATCTGGTGATATACCTGATATAGCTGGGAGACAAATTAGACTTTGTGTCTATATGGAACAAATATTATACCCTATTGAAGGGGGTGGCCAGGACTAGTTGTGGACAGGTTGATTAGTATTGATCAAAACCTACAGGAAAAGTGCATCAGTACCCTTAAAATACACTTTCATGCTCCATTCTCCTACTGTCCTGAATTCCCTGCTTCTCTCATTTGATGATTAACTTTTCAGCATGGATAATCATTTTGGTTACATTTTGGTACTTCATATGCCACCTCTTAAAGTGAGATTTAACTTCATTTTACATAGTGGCTATACTAATTTACATTCCAATCAGCAGTGCACAAGGTTTCCCTTTTCTCCATGTCCTTGCCAATGCTTGTCATTTTTGTCTTTTTGACTATAGCCATTCTAACAGTTGTGAAGTACTATCTTATTGCAGTGTTTAAGATTTACAAGTATTTGATAATAATCAAATGATGTTGAATATGTTTTCATGCACCTGTTGTCCATCTGTATGTCTTCTTTTTGTGTGTTTGTCTTAATTCTTTTAACTTTATTTTTATTGTTCACATTATTACAAATGTCTTCATTTACCCTCCCTTTGCCCACCTCCAGCTATCTCCCAACACCCCTTCCCTCTGGCCATCACCACACTATTGTCTGGGTAATGCATATATGTTCTTTGACTAATCTCCTCACTTTCTTTCACCCAGTTCTCCCTTCTCCCTCCATTTGACAGTTGTTAATCTGTATGTCTTCTTTGTAAAAAAGTCTACTCAGCTCTTAGGCTCATTTATTAATTGCATTTTTTGTTTTTGTTTGTATTGCTTTTTTTTTTGCTGCTGAATTGCATAAATTCTTTGTAATAGTATATTTTGTATTATTAACCCCTTACAGATGTATGATTTGCAATATTTTTTCTTTCATTCAGTGTGTTGCCTTTTCATTCTGTTAATGGTTTTTTTTGCTATACAAAAGTGTTTTTAGTTTGATATAGTACCAATTGTTTATTTTTTATTTTTCTTTGTTTTGCTTTTGGTGTCAGATTAAAATAATCATCACCCAGACCTATGCTGGGGAGATTACTCTCACATTTTTTCTAGGTGCTTTATGGTTTCAAGTATTTCGTTCAAATCTTTAAATTATTCTGAGTTAATTTTTTAGTATGGTGTAAGATAGTAGTCCAATTTCATTCTTTTACATGTAGCAATCCAGGTTTCCCAACACTATTGAAGAAAGAGACTGTCCTTTTCTCATTATGTATCTTTGGCTTCTTTGTCATAAAATTGGCCATACATTGTGGGTTTATTTCTGGGCTCTCTATTCTGTTCCAGTGAGCTATGTATGTGTCTGTTTTTATGTCAGTGCCATATTATTTTGATTACTTTAGCTTTGCAATTTAGTTTGAAGTTATAGAGCATGGTGCCTCTAGCTTTGTTCTTTATACTCAAGATTACTTTGGCTATTAAGGGTCTTTTGTGGTTCCACACAAATTTAGGGTTGCTTGTTTTATTTCTGTGAAAAATACAATTTGCTTTTGATAAGGATTAGATTGAATATGTATATTGTATAATATGAACATTTTAACAATATTAGTTTTCCCAATCCATGAGTACAAAATACCTTTACATTTGTTTGTGTCCTCTTCAATTTCTTTCATTAATGTATTAGAGTTTTTATTATAAATGGGATGATTTTTTAATTTGTGTTTCTTATATTACATTATTAATGTAAAGAAATGCAACAGATTTTTGAACATTAATTTTGTATTCTGAAAATTTAATTTGTTTATTAGTTCAAACAGTTTTAGATGAAGTCTTTAGGGTTTTATATATAACGTCAAGTCATCTGCAAATAGTGTCAGTTTTAGTTTTTTCATTTTTAATTTGGATGTCTTCTACTTATTTTTCTTCCTTAATTGTACTGGCTAGGATTAATAATTTTGAATGAGAAAAATATAGGAGACCAGATTATCAAATTTAAAGATGATAGAAAAGTGGAGGTGTGATTAAATATAACCCTTATTCAAATCGGTCTCGATAGGATAATAGACCAAAACAAAATAAAATTTAATATGGATTCATCCTTTGTTCTATAAGGTATTTACTTATTAAGCATCTTTTACATGTAATGCACTTGGATTGTTGCTAAAGAGGCAAAGATGAATAAGTCATTTCTCTGTTTCAGAAATGTAGAGAAGATATTTTAACAAATAAGTGCAATTAACTGTAAATCTTACAATACTATAATCATTTACGAATTGTTATGGAAGTTAAGAGTTGTGAATAAATAATGGATTGAGTGGAAACTATTGGGTATAGATTTTTGGATGAGTTAGAAAATAATAGAAATGTAAACTTTACATTATGGGGGGAATGCGTAATGCGAGTGTCTTAAAATGTAAATGCATTATTATGGTATTTAAACTAAGTAAATGTGCATTGTAGGTACTGGTTCTGAGGTCACCTTTCAAAAGGATATGATTAAAAATGAAAGAAGATAAATAAAGGACGTAGATCCAAGAGGTGATGGCAACTAAATTAATTCTCTTTAGTATTAATGAAGAACAAGTATAACAATTGGGCAAATCATGACTATCCAATTATTCCATAAATTATGTTTTCTTAATTTTTATACTCACTTGATATTTACTAACTTTATTTTTATTATTGACACTTACAGATGTTCCTCTTTCTCCCACCTTTGCCCGCACCTACAGCCCCTCTACTTACTTTCCATTGGCCATCACCACACCATTGTTAGTGTCTATGGGTTATGCATATATGTTCTTTGGCTAATCCCTTCACCTTCTTTCATCCAGTCCTCCCTCTGACAGCTATCAGTCTGTTCCATGTATCCATGCCTTGGTTTCTGTTCTGTTCATCAGTTTATTATATTGCACATATAAGTGAGATCATATGGTATTTATCTTTTTTCAGAATGGCTTATTTCACTTATCATAATAAACTCCAGGTCTATCCATGCTATCAGCAAAAGGTAATGTTTCTTTCCTTTATATAGCCATGAAATATTTCATTATGTAAATATACCACAGCATTTTTATCCACTCATCTGCTGATAAACACTTGGGCTGTTACCAGGTCTTGGCGATTGTAAGTAACACTGCTATGAACATAGGGGTTCATGTATCTTTCTGAACTGGTGTTTCTGTAATCTTAGGATAGATTTCCAGAAGTGGGATTTCTGGGTCAAAAGGCAATTCTATATTAAATTTTTTTAGGAAACTCCTTACGGTTTCCACAGTGGCTGTACCAATAGTGCACTAAGGTTCCCTTTTCTCCACATCTTCACCAGTAATTGTTGTTTCTTGATTTATTGATGGTTGCCATTCTGGTAGGTGTGAGGTGATAATCCCATTGTGGTTTTAATTTACATCTCTCTAATAGCTAATGACATTAGGCATATTTGTATATGACTATTGGTCATCTGTATGTCCTATTTGGAGAGGTGTATATTCCGGTCCTTTGCCCACTTTAATTGGATGTCAGCGATTTTACTGCTCATGTTTTCTTCCAGGATTTTTGTGGTTTTGTGATTTATATCTAAGTCTTTTATTCGTTTTGAATCTATTTTTGTGTAGGATATGTTAGTGGTTTAATTTTTTTTTTTAATGCTTGTCCAGTTTTCCCAGCACCATTTATTGCAGAGACTGTCTTTATTCCATTATATGCTCTTGCTTCCTTTGTCCAATTGCAATTGATCATACAGGTGTGTGTTGAGATCTGGGCTCTCTGTTCTGTTCCATTGATCTATATGCTTTTTTTTGTTTTTGTTTTTGTTTTTGTTTCTGGCTAGTCCCAGGCTGTTTTGACTACAATTGCTTTGTAATATAACTTGATATCTGGTATTGTGATCTCTCCAACTTTGTTCTTCTTTCTCAAGATTACTGAGGATACTCAGGATCTTTTTCAGTTCCATATAAATGTTTGGAATATTTGTTTTAGATCTGTAACATTGTGTTGAATCTATAGATTGCTTTGGATAGTATGGACATTTAAATGGTGTTAATTCTTCCTCTCTAGGAACACGAAATATGCTTCTACTTGCTTGTATTTTCCTCAGTTTCTATCTTCAATGTCCTATAGTTTTCTGAGTACAGGTCTTTTACCTCCAAGGTTAAATTTATTCCTAAGTACCTTACTTTTATGTTGCAGTAGTAAATGGGACTGCTTTCTTATTTTCTCCTTCTGATACTTCATTATTGGTGTATAAAAATGACACCAATTTTTGAAAATTAATTTTGTGTCCTGCTACTTTTCCAAATTTGTTTGTTGGATCTAGTAGCTTTTAGGTGGCATCTTCATGTCATCTGTGAACAATGACAGTTTTATTTATTCCTGTCCAAACTGGATGCCTTTTATTTCTTTTTTTTTTTTTTTTTTTTCTGATCCCTGTGGCTAGAACTTCCAATACTATGTTGAAATAGAATGGTGAAAGCAGAGACCCCTATCTTGTTTTTAATCTTAAGGGAAGTGCTTTTAGTTTTGCCCATTGAGTGTGATGTTGGCTATGGGTTTGTCAAATGTGGCCTTCATTATGTTCAAGTATGTTCCCTCCGTTTTCCCTTTGCTGAGAGTCTTTATCATAAATGGGTGCTAAATTATATTGAATGCTTTTTTTGTATCTATTGTTATAAATGTTGTGGCAGAAATTCTATTGGCGGGAAGAGACAGACTGCAACACACTCGGAGGATTAGAAAAGGACTATTCAATGTGCACCAGTGCTGTCCCAGTGGAGTCACTTCCAGAGGCTGGGCCCCGCACCCAGGTTCCCATATCCTTTTATACCTGATAAGCTTCCGGGCATTTGGGGGCCTTCTAGTTCCACTGCAGTTTAGGTGGTTGGAGGATGTACTGGAATTACAAAAGCCAAGGGTGGGGTGGCTACATTGCCTAAGGGGCTGCACCAGGGTTTCCTTTTCACAAAAGCCAGGGGTGAGGGTCTTTGCACTGAGAGATAAGGGGATCATCTGTGTCTGGCAGGGGTGGGGGACTTTACACTGTGAGATAAAGAGATTGTTTGTATCCAGCTTGCCTTCTCATTCCCCACTCTGGATTCTCAGGCTGCTCCTAGCAGACTTAGAGAACATCCTGGACAGAGAGTTCCCTTAGTGATGCATGAGAAAGAGGAGCTACGATCTCTCTGGCTGCTTCCTGCTGAAATAGGGGCATTGAACAAGAGGGATGCAGCAACTAGAATTCTTCACCATTCAAAGGAGAGTAGTTGGGGGTCTTATTGGAAGTATCATTTGGAGCTAAGCAAGAGGAAATGAAACAGGTTAAGCATCTTGAGAATACAAGGGCCAAACAGGAGCGCTATAAAAAGCACTTAGAGAGAACCAGCTAATGGGAGTACCCAAGATGCCCAGTATTTGTTCCTTTAACTGCTGGGCCATGTCTCTAACTATTTCTGACTGATTAACATAAAAGCAACATACCTCACTTAAAAAGAGGCATATTCTTTCCTTTTCAGCAATCAGTAGGTCTAACCCTCTTCTATTTTGTCCTGTAAGGCTACTAAGGATACAGAGTCTAGGGCTGGGATCAGTCCAGCAGGTGATGACCCTTGATTCTACTGATGGAGTCCTCAGGCACTTGCCAGCAGGTTTTACTATCCTCTTAAGGGTGACTTGCAGAGGATTGTTCTGGCTGGTAGTCGCTCTCCAGGCAGGTTGGTAGTTATGTGGCAGGTGAGCTGCCTTCACCTGTGAGTAGTGGATCCAGGTATTTGGACCTGCAACCTTGAGAGTTATGGGAGTGGTTAGTATAACTAAAGTGGGTCCTTTCCGGGTTGATTTGAGGGGTTCCTTTTTCCAGCCTTTTAACCAGACTTGGTCCCCTGATCTGTGAGGTTGTACAGTTATTCCCAGGGAAATTGGTATTCTATCGATTACCCACTTATATATCCCAAGAATGGCTTTTCCTAGTCCTTGTAGTTGTTTTTGAATTTCCAAATTTCCAAGTTCTTTTATATTCCCTTTGAATTTAATCAGTGGGAGAGGTCTCTTGTATAAGATTTCAAAAGGGGAGAATCCTATCTTTGCCCGAGGAGTACACCATCCTCACAGGAGAGCTAGGAGCAGTATATCAGTCCAGGGCAGGTGGGTTTCTTGACATAGTTTTGCCATGGTCTGCTTAAGGTCTAATTCATGCATTCTACTATCCCTGAGCTCTGGGGCTTGTAGGCCTTGTGCAAATTCCACTGGATGCCTAGAATTTCAGCTACCTGCTGTACTATTTCTGCTACAAAGGCTGGGCCATTGTCTGATCCTATAGTCAATGGCATTCCATATCTCGGGATGATGTCTCTCAGTAGAGCTAGGGTTACATCTCTTGCCTTTTTTGTACATGTGGTTAAGCTTCAACCTAGCCCAAGAAAGTGCAGATGAAAACCAGGAGATATTTATTTCTTCTACTGGGTTTTATTTCCAAGAAGTCTACCTCTGTATCTTCAAAGGGTGCTTGGCCACAGATCTGGATCCTGGCGAGCTTGGTGGGGCCTTGTCTGGTATTGTTTTGAGCACAGAGGAGACAGCATTGGGAGACTGATGCACAGAAGGATGGAAGTTGAACAATCAGGAAGTACCGGCTTAATAAGGCTTCTAGGGCAGTTTTTTTGTTTGTTTGTTTTGTGTTTTCAAATGGGTGAGTTCATGTTGTTAAAGGACAAATTGATGGGCTGATAGTTCTGGCATGTGGATTCTGTGGTCTGAGAGGACCCACCATCCTTCCTTTATTATATCTCTCCACCCTTTTGTGCCCATTCTTCTTCCTGTGTGGTGTATTTTGGGGTTGCTGGTAGTTCTGGAGCCAGCATGATTTTTGATGGGGCTGTCTGTTCTCTTGCAGCTTGTTTAGCTGCAGCGTCTGCCCGATCGTCCCTTCTGACACTGAATCTCTTCCCTTTTGCTGTCCCTTGCAGTGGATAACTGCCACCTCTCTTGGTTCCCAGACTACCTCCAACAACTTTAGGGTTTCACCTTGGTGTTTTACTCCTTTCCTCCCTGCAGTAAGGAGCCCTCTTTCCTTTTATATAGCTCCATGTATATGTAGGGTGGCAAAGGCATAACGTGAGTCAGTATATATGTTGGTCCTCTTATCCTTGCTGAATTCTAAATCCCTCACCAGGGCCCATAGTTCTGCATCATAGTCTTTGCCAGGGAAAGTCACAGGCAGGTGCAGGGGAGCCTCTGGCTTGTCTAAGTCAGGAAGTCCGTGATGAAGCGGGCGCTACAGGGGAACCTGGGCTCCTCGCGATCCACGTGAGCCATCACAGGAGCCCAGACATGACAAGAGGCACTCTCAGGCCTGTTCAGACTTACACATGGAGAACAGCTCTGAGCTGGGTCACACGCAGTACCCATGTCAGCCATGTCCAGGGTGTCACAGGTAGAGACCCCACACAGCTCCTGACATCTGCCACCACCAGGGTCTCCATGAATCTACTCAGGGAAGAAAGTGCTGGCTCTTTGGGGCTGGGCTTGGGGTTCCCAGGAGGAGTCTTGATGCTGCACATGGGGCCCTGGCTACTGGTGGGGCTCTTCTGGCATAGAATGTGAGCCCCTGGCCCCTCTGCAGAGTTAGGGGTGCGTCCCTTCAGGGGCTGGATGTGGAGTTTGGTCCCTGGATACTGCAGCACCCCTAACAGGGCTCCCTTGTAGGTGCCTGACACTGCCCAACCCAGCAGCTTAGGCACCTGGCCTAGGTACTGCACTGTCAGCCCCTCGACCTGCACGCCCAGGTCTTGCTTTAGCTCTAGCAGCAGTATCTCCCCAAAGGCAGGCAAAAGGTACCACAGCCCAGCAAGGATCTCCAAACCAGGCAGGACGCCGCTGCTGAGTTTCTCGGGAAACATGAGCTCTTCCTCCCAGGGGGTGGGGACCAGCCAGCCTGCCACAACCAGCTACCAGTCAATTTGCTTTGAAAGTAAGCTACTGGTCTCTGCCAAGGCCCAAATTCCTGGTTTAGGACTCCCAGAGATGTCCAGTAGTTCTAAGGCTGGTGCCCCTCCGTAAGCTTGGTAAATGCTTTCTCGATCAGGGACCCAGACAAGGGGCACCTATTCTTCTACTTTCAGGGCCTCATATAAGCATTTTGCCAGTTCTGAAAATCCGGGTATCCATATTCAGCAGCAATTCCTGCTGCTGCCAGGAATTCTCAAATCTTTTGACAGGAAGTGGGAACTGGAATAGCTCAGACTGCCTGTTTCCTTTTGGCTCCTAGTGTTCATTTGCCTTGGGTGATCTTTTTTTTTTTTTTTTTTACGTGCCCCTATCAGGAACCAAACCAGGGACTACTCTCTGGTCCACAGGCCAATGCTCCAACTGCTGAGCCAAACTGGCTAGGGTGTGCCTTGGGTGATCTTGAAACCTAAGTCTGGCCAGTAGCAGCTGGGTGAAGCAGAAGTTTCTGGTTTTCCTCACTGGCGGTTGGGGACACTCATTTTCATGCCCCCGACTGGGGATTGGGCCCACAACCTGGGCATGTACCCTGACTGGGAATTGAACCAGGACCTCTCTGTCCATGGGGAGATGCTCAATTCACTGAGCCACACCAGTCCAGCTGATGGCAGGAGGGAGGCCAGCAGCAGCAGGAGCAGCCATACCAGCCCAGGGAAAGTAAAACTTGCCCCTCGGCCTGGGCGAAGTGCCTAGTAGCCCAGCTCCTGAACAATCTCCTCCCCCGCGTCTTTGTCTCTCCCTGCCTCTGTCTCCTGCAGCTTCCCTGGCTTCTTTCTGTCCACCTCAAACTCTGGCTTCGCCTCTATGCCTTTGTCTGTCTCTCCTGCCCTCTCCTGTCTCTGTGTCTGCAGGTCTCCCTAAGGGTTCCTCATCAGTTAAGGCCTCTCATGCCCAGGCTTCTATGTCTAGATATCCAGCTGATACCTCGGTCTGGAGTCACTTGCTGGCTTCTGTGACAATCCACTACAGTTGACCCAGGTGGGGCGATGAGTCTGGAAGACTGCTCCCTCCTCTGGTAGGGTCCCGTCAAGGCCCATCCTCTGTGTACTCCTTGTCTCCTGCAGTGGTAATTGTATTGCTGCTGGGGGCTTTAGTCCCTGGGTCACTGACCTGAGACGTCTTCCCACTGGATCCAGCGACCTTGGCTCCGGCTGGTTGTGGGGATGAGACAGATGGAAGTGGGTTGCCAGGCAGGTGAGGTTCCATATCCTTAGGCAGCGGGGTGTATGGCGGTGGCAGTGGAGGAGCCTCTTCTGAATCCCCTTGTAATATGAGGCCACTTAATTCACCGTAAAGTCTTTCTTTCATCTTGTGCCATGAGAACCTTATACTGTCCCCCGCTAGTAACACAGAATCAGACCAAAGCAGGCCTGATTTGAACTATTTCAAATCACTGGTGAAATTGGGCAGATGGCCAAAGTCTCCAGTGACTACTCTATATATGGCCTGGACTGGGAACATCAAGGGTGCCTTCAGAGGGCTATTCCACACCAAAGGTGGGCCATTCTAACTCACAGAGGGTGGGCAATTTTCCAGGGATCAATTTGACCCCATAATCTCCTGAGAACCCCTTTATAAAATTATTTTTTTTATACTTCATCCAAGGATACTTTTCTATTTATCATCAGACTGGTTGCCTCCCGCATGACAGACCAGGGCTGGGGATGAACTGCAACCGACGTATATGCCCTTGATCAGAATCAAACCCACAACTCATTGGTCTGTGGACTGATGTTCTAACCACAGAGCCAAACTGATCAGGGCTATAAAATTATTTATCATATATTCCAGAACACTGAGTTTAGAGGAACTTCCCCCCATAATGATATCTAAGATGGTTAAACAAACCTCCCAGTGAATGGTGTTAGGAGACAAGAAGGAGGAAACTTCTTTCATCGGCCTGGCCACTCCCCTCTTGAGGATTTAGGCACCTCTTGGCATTGGCAGGTCAGTATAAACCCCTGACTCAGATCAGATTTGCTTGTGGAGACAAATATCCACTCAAACTGATACCGCCCTTAGCCGTATGAGGTCGCCAAGGATGCACAGGTCGGGACTTACGCAGGCTTCATAACAGGCATTGTAGAGCATGGTTACTTACACATATACAATCACACAGAATTTAAACTTCCACTCAGGAATTCCCTATCCTATGTGGCATCTATGCTGATTAGGGGGTGATCAAGCTCCTTTTTCACCTTAGAGGTGGGCCTGAGCCAGTCCTGTGCTGCGTCTGTGCCACTTGGGAGGTGATCAAGCTCCCCTTTCACCTTAGAGATGGGCCTGAACTTGGTCCTGGGTCCCTGGGGACACTTACTAGTTTGATGTCCTGGCAGGCTTTTTTTATCTTCCCTGGAGTTCATTGGAGCACAGCAGTGGCCAACTACAGTCAGGCCCAGTGAGGGTCAGGGTTCAGTGAAATCATTGGTGGTGTGCCTTCTTTTCCATCGCAGGGGCCCAAAATAAGTTGCTTTTTCCCGCTGGCTCCAACAATTGTGGCTCAAGGGGTCAGTGAGGCTGTCACCTTCCTAGTCAATGCACCAAAATGTTGTGGCAGAAATTCGATTGGCGGGAAGAGACAGACTGCAACACATTCAGAGGATTAGAAAAGGACTATTTAATGTGCACCAGTGCTGTCCCAGTGGAGTCACCTCCAGAGGCTGAGCCCCGCACCCA
The DNA here is from genome assembly GCF_014108415.1 of Molossus molossus. Classification (NCBI taxonomy): domain Eukaryota; kingdom Metazoa; phylum Chordata; class Mammalia; order Chiroptera; family Molossidae; genus Molossus; species Molossus molossus. The sequence goes on from NW_023425401.1 coordinate 74,287,490, forward strand.
GGTTCCTGCTGCCTTTTATACATGATAAGCCTCTGGGCATTTGGGGGCCTTCTAGTTCCACTGTAGTTTAGGTGGTTGGGAATGTACAAAAATTCCGAAAGCCAAGGGGGGGTTGCTGCATTGCCTGAGGGGTTGCACCTGGCTTGCCTTCTCACAAGAGGCAGGGACTGCCTGAGAGATAAAGGGATTATTTGTATCCGGCTTACCTTCTCATAAGTATGTGCTTTTTATCCTTCATTTTGTTTATGTGATATGTCACGTTTATTTGTTTATGTATATATAGTATACTGAACTTGCATCTCTGGAAATAATCCCGCTTGATTGTGTATGATCTTTTTTTTTTTTTTTTTTTTTTTTTTTTATGTATTGCTGGATCTAGTTTGCTAATAATTTGTTGAGGATTTTAGTATCTATATTCATCATGGATATTGACCTATAATTATCTTTCTTTGTAGTGACTATCTGGTTTTTGGAATTAGGATAATGCTAGCTTGGTAAAGTTTGGAAGTTTTTCCTCTAAAATTTGTGGAAGAATTTGAGTGTAATAGGTGTTAGTCTTCTTTGAATGTTTGGTAAAATTCACTTGTGAAGCCATCTGATCCAGTTATTTTATTTTTTGAGATGGTTTTTATTACTGCTTTAATTCCAATAATAGTAATATGTCTATTCAGATTCTTTGAATCTTCCTGATTTTGTTGTAGAAGATTGTATATTTCTAGGAATGTAGTCATTTCTTTCAGATTGTCCAATTTGTTTTCATATTGTTGTTCATAGCTCTTATATGATATATTTAAAAGTAATATGATGCATTAAAAATGTTATAATAATATCCTCAGACATCCTTTAGGTTATAATTTGCCTTCTTTTATATCCTTTTTTAATCCTGAAATATGTGTACTTTTATGTATGTGTTTCAAAAGTAAAATTTACACTAATGATAAGATAAAGGACCCAAATTTTGATTGCTAAGGATTAGATTCATTATTTTTTTTCCTAAGGGATACTTGCTTACACGTGTTCATAAATTTTCATTTAAATATTTTGTTAGAAGTTTTTTAATTCAAATCCTTCCTTTTAAGAGGAATTTTAATTTAAAGTTCACTTTTAAACAACTGAATTATACTCAGTTGCATTAGCCATAGGTACTAAATATTTTTTAAGGTTTTTTTTTTTTTTTCCCCTTCAATTTTATAGCAATTTCATTGTAATGATGGTTGTACTGAATTTCATGAAATGTGTTTCTTGTAACAAATTTGTTTGAGAAAAAAAATTTTTTTTAAATCTTTACCTGAGGATATTTTTCTTTTTATCTTCAGATAGAGTGGGAGGGGAAGAGAGAACGAGAGAGAGAGAGAACGAGAGAGAGAGAGAGAGAGAGAGAGACCCATGTGAGAGAGATACATTGATTGGTTGCCTCGCGCAAAGCCCCAACCAGGGCTGGGGATGAAACCTCAACCAAGTATGTGCCCTTGGCCAGAATCAAACCTATGACGCTTTGGTCCATGGGCCGACACTATAATTGCTGAGCCAAACTGACCAAGGCTGTTTGAGAAAATTTTGAGAAAGGAAAAGTTATGTTTCTCTTATGAATATATTGAAAAATTTTGCTAGCATTTCTCTCCTGACAAGATACACATTTATTTTAATCATTGACCAATTACTTCACTTCAAGTAGAGGTCATGGTTTTCATTCCAGTGCAGGTTAGCAAGCTTTCTTTGTTATGTGGCACACCCTTCTTCTTAGCCAGCTGGCTGGCAGATATGTGCAGTTGGTGACAAGGAGAACTGGATGTGACTGTGTAGATGGATCAGTGCAAATTTTTTACAATATCTAGAAAAATAACTCTGAGCAACTCCTCTCTAAAGTACAACACGTTGTTTATATTTAACTTAATTATAGATATATAGTATGTCATTACTCTTAATTATAGAAAATTTCACTTTTCTGTAAATACTTTACTGCTTTAAAGTTTACTGGATTAAAATTTCATAACTATATTTTATAAATATTTTACATTTTGTTTTCATATAATCTAATTCTTCTACAACAATAATTTCATTGCTTTTTATGATATTTTGGATCAGCAATAGTCTTGTTTAGTTTTTAAGACCTTGGGCAAAAATAGCATGGACATTAATTATTTTGATGAGAAAAAGTCAGTGTGTGCTAATATTAATTGTGGAAGAATATTAAATGAAGCAGGTAATCTTTGTCTAGTGCCAGTCAGACACCTCTTCCTCTACATTTATTCGTATGATTTGGGTAAAATAGTAAATTTAGTATCGTGTTGTTATTTGGAAGTCTGTGTGCCCTAACCAGCACAAATTAAATTAAGCCATTCAATACTTTCAAAAAGGACAATTAATAATGTTGAGTAAGCTTTCAGACTTAGTTTATTTTAGCATATGCCAACTACTCCCATCTAATCATGCTGTATCATGTAATTAATATGAACATAGATAGAATTCACTTTTAAATTTTTTTCTATCCACAGGCTCTCATACAAAACAGAATTTTGTGTATTTAAAATTGCAACTTAACAAACCAAATCTAACTTTTAAAAGCAATATATATTCCATTTGGTCATCTTAGACATCCTTAGCATAATTGTGTGAATTCTATTTTTTAAAAAGTGGAATTATTTTTATAGAGCAAAAAAATTATTATTTTAGCCTGATTAATCAGCATATATCAAAACCTTAGTATTAGAACAAGTAGATTATGAAATGTACACTGTAAATTCCCGTTAGACTCAAGATGGCTCTTTTAAACCTATTGAGAGTTGTCATTCTAATACAAAGTGTAAAATATGAATGTTAAAACTGAGTACTGTTATTGATAATCAGGAAGTCTGAGAGCCATGGAATATATAATTATCTGACTTTTCAGAAATTAAATCTCTGTGGTTTTCATTGTATAATATTTTACATTAAAATGACTTCATTGTTTAAAGAAGATTAATCTTTTTAGATCTCTAAAAGACCATTTTCATGCCACTAGGGTCTGACAATAGCCCTTTGCAGAGATTTTAAGTTTTTTCAATCTAATTTTTACAATACGCTTTAGCATAGTACTATAGGAACCATCATGTAGATTTATTTTTTAATGTAGTTTCAAAATTTGCGTATAGAAAATACTTAGTATTTCTCATACCTGATTTAAAAAATAAAACACAATTCTATATTTACATTCTGTGGTTATTTGATGTACTATTCAAAAAGAAAAAAAGATTTAATTTTTTAGGGGATTTTTTGTTTTGTTTTGATTGGTGTGAAAAATTTGAAATGTGCTACTAATTATTTCTCTCAAAATTCATATTTTTATAAGTTTTAGGGGTTTTGCACTCATTGGTATGAATTCTGTCAAAATGCAGACCCATTTACAATACAATCATTTAAAAATCTAATTACTTTCACCTGTTTAAATAAGTGAAATTCATGCTTGAAAATGCATGCCAAGTGCCACAGGAAATAGTTGAATTCCTGTTTAAGGAAGGTTTTCCAGGAATCTATTTTTGTCCCTCAAGGTTTTATGTCCTTTTAGAATCTGTGTGGATTTTGTCTATAGCCACAGATTTGTGACTAATTGACTGTGTGATCCAAGATACCAAACAGTAATATGGCTTGGTAATAACTGCTTGAGGTTTATTTCAAAAGCTTTATATCTAATCTCATTAGAATACCTATGGGTACAAATGTTATTTCTCAGTTGTGTGCTATAAACAGAGTAAATGATAGATCATTATTAATGTACTAAAAAGGCACATTTTATCATTGTTTTTATTTTACAATGCATTGTTATTTACCTATACCTGAAAGTATGAATTTTTTTTCTTTTTCCTTTTTGGTTTTAATTTTTTTTAATTAAAAAGCCTACATATAGATTAGATATACATAAAGCTATAGATAGATATAGATATAAATATAGATATAGATAATATAGACATAGATATAGATGATATAGAGATAGAGATGATAGAGACATAGAGATAGAGATAGATGATGATATAAAGATAGAGATAGAAACAGAGATAGAGATAGAGATGATAGAGATAGAGATAGAGATAGAGATAGAGATAGAGATAGAGATAGAGATAGAGATAGAGATAGAGATAGAGATAGAGATAGATATATGGAGAAATAGATTTAAAAAGAAAATAAATTCCACTGGCTTTAAACAAATAAAACTAAGAGAATAATTTCCTAATAATCTTGCAACATATCTGAATCACAGTCTATTGTTTGGGAAGGTGAATGGAATATGTGTTATAAAATTTATCAGCAGCAATAGTTATATATTTGAGTTGATAGAGTTTTAAGTTATCACATCCTTATTTTCTTTTTCTGGCAACAATTATTTCATCAGCGAATGAAGATAACTGTAATTTTGTTTTGTCTTAGATGCCATTTATAAGATATGTTATACATATTATTACCTCTCATCCCTATTAGATTATTTTATAGTAAAATTAGAGTTTAGTTGATTCAGGGGAATTATGCTACTGTCTTTAAAGCATTATTAGCATTTTGTTAAGATTGGATATTAAGGAATTCAAATGACCAGATCTGTTATTAAAATAGGGCATCAAATTCCACTCAGTTCTCTTGATTTTTTTTTTTTCTCTCTTTCTTTCAATGTGTAGAGAATGCACTTTGTGCACAGGCTAAATATATGTGTGTACGTGTGTGTGCCTTCCATATCATATCTAAACAGTTTTAGGTAATAGGATTTGCAAGTGTAATTCAGAAATTAAAACTCATATGCTTTTGAAAGCCAAGCAAAGCATACAAATGAATAAAACATGCTCTTGCTAGTAAATTAGAAAGTGAAGAAAATAGAGAGTTTCAAGGCCCATTCTAAAAGGTATTAAAATTTAATGATTTTTAAATATTCTGTGTATTGTCATTAGCAAGAAAAACCCTTCAGCTGACTCAGTTTTCTCTTCAGGACACCTGTGTGAGACTTCTAAAATATCCCAGCTTTTTAAAATGTATACTTAGCCAGAGATTATCTGTGTTGTCCCCTCCAATCTGATGCCCTTGCTTCCAGGAACATAGCAGGATGTGTCAGTATAAGTATTAGTAGGTTACTGAATATTCCAGTTTGATTAATAAAGCTATTAAATAGAAAACAAATAAATAAAATATTAAAATTAATGCTTTAGAACACACACAGCTACATCTCTTGACCATCACAGGTCTTTAAATTGTTGAAATCCCCTGAGCCCCAAGTCCAAAAGTTCCTATCCCTACTTCAGAATTCCTTTCTACTATTCTTTGATCCTCAGTGATGTACTAATAATGCTTTACAATTGTGCCTATTAATATAATTAGTATATTAATGATAATATAATTCCATTGCTCTTCATTCAGCATTTTTCTTCAAAAATTACAGAACATTACCCTCTTCTAGTGAAGACAAGTATCTGTCTAAGAAGGATGACTAAACACACACTATACTAAAATTGTCAATTATATAAATACACACAGTATGTATGTAAAATTATGTATGTAATTATGTACATAGTGAAAACTAATTTGGGGGGGCTTAGCACTGTATACTGAAAACTATCTGGTTTTCTTAAAAATTAAGAATCACACTAAATTAATGAGACACATTTGTTTGGGCCTAAGGGCAAATACTATTTCAGTTTTTATAACTGTTAATAAAACAGCTGTCCGAATTTAAAAGCTGAAAGGCATGCTAATTATTTTCTTGAATTTTTAATTATTATTTTTAATTGCAATGATAAACTGAGTAGTCTGAATTGACTTATGAAACCTATTTTATTTAAAGTATATATTTCTTTTTTGCTCAATCCCTCTACCTCCCCCAACCCAGTCTACAAACCCCCTAGCCTCAATAGCTATCAGTCTACTCTCTAAATATGAGGCTGTCCCTATTTGCTTGTTAACTAATTTTATTCATTAGATTCCACATATGAATGAAATCATATGGTACTTGTCCTTCTCTGATTGGCTTATTTCACTTAGCATAATGCTTCCAGATATATCTGTGCTGTCCCAAAGGGTAAGAATTCCTTCATTTTTTTTATGGCTGAATAGTATTCCATTGTGTAAATGTACCACAGATTGTTTCCACTCATTTACAGATGGACACTTGGGCTGCAGTGAACATAGGGGTACATATATTCTTTTGAATCACTGTTTTAGGTATCTTTAGATAAATTCTCATAATTGGGGTTTCTGGGTCATAAGGCAGTTCCATTTTGAATTTTTTGAGGCAACTCCATACTATTTTCCATAGAGGCTGCACCTGTCTGTATTCCCACCATCAGTGCCCGAGAGTTCCCCTTTCTCCACATCCTTACCAACACTTGTTGTTTGTTAATTTATTGATGATAGCTATGCTGACAAGTCTGAGATGATATTGTAGCTTTAATTTGCATTTCTCTGATGATTAGTAACATTGAGCCTCTTTTTATAATGTCTCTTGGTCATCTGTACGTACTGTTTGGAGAAGTGTCTATTCAGGTTCTGTGCCCGTTTTTAATTGGATTGTTTACTTGTTGGTGTTAAGTTTTATAAGTTCTTAAATAATTTTGGATATTAACCCCTTATCAGATGTATCAGTGAATATATTCTTCCATTCAGTAAGTTGTCTTTTCATTTTGTTGATGGTTTCTTTTGATGTGTAAAAACTTTTTAGTTTGCTGTACTCCTTTTTTTTTTTTGCTTTTGATTCCCTTGCTATGAGAAATGCCTGAGATTTTACTGCGTATATTTTCTTCTAGAATTTATATGGTTTTGAGTTTAACATTTAAATATTTAATCCATTCTGAGTTTATTCTTGTGTTTAGTGTAAGAAGGTATTCTAGTTATACTTTTTTGCAAGTATCTGTCCAATATTTCCAATACCATTTATTGAATAGACTATCTTTTCCCCATTATATGTTTTTGCCTCCTTTGTCAAATATTAATTGACTATATAGGCATGGGTTTATTTCTGGGCTTTCTATTCTGTTCCATTGATCTATATGTCTGTTTTTATGCCAGTACCATGCTGTTTTTATTACCATGGCCTCATAGTATAGTTTAATATAAAGTAATGTAATTTCTCCAACTTTGTGTTACTTTCTAAAGATTGTTGTTATTCGGGGTATTTTGTGGTTCCATATAAACTTTTGGAATATTTGTTCTAGTTCTGTGAAATACACCATTGTTATCTTGATAGTAATTGTGTTGAATTTATAGATTGCTTTGGATAGTATGGACATTTTAATGATGTTAATTGGTCCTATCTATGAACATAGTATATGCTTCCACGTATTTATATCTTCTTTGATTTTTTTCTTCAGTGTCTTATAATTATTTGAATACATTTATTTTAAATTTTTGGTTAAATTTGCCCCTATGCATTTTATTCATTTTGAAGCAATTGTGAATGGGACTGTTTCCCTTTCTCAGAGCTCATTATTGGTGTATAAAAATGTCACCAGTTTCTGAATATCAATTTTGTTTCCAGCTACTTTGCTGAATTTATTTATTATATTTTGTAGTTTTCTGGTGGAGTCCTTGGGGTTTTATTCCTTTTCTTTCAAGTTGAAGTTCTGTTTAAAATGTAAAAGAAATGGTTATGGAATATGCTGATGAATAAAGAAAAAAACACAGTGCTCTCTTACTACTAGTCAGCCAGCCTTTCCAAGTACAGTACATAGTGCTGATAGAATTTCATCATAATTTAGTGTTAGATTATCTTTGCCTAGATTATGTAGAGATTCTCAGTGTATGATCTTGGTTCTGTGTTTACACCTTTACTGTGCATGAAAAAGGGCTCCTGCTCTTTGAACATTGCCAAATTTCTTGGTTCATAGTTCTTTGCATAGCATCATTTACAATAGATTTTTTCTTGTTTCTCAATCAGAGTTGTTGATTCAAGACTCCACTCTTGGCACAGTGGGAACAGTTTACCAGGAATGTCCTGCTCCAGTTATCTTCTTAACAGCATACATGGAATCATCTCATCTGGAACACATCTCAGCACCTCTGTATTTCTGTGTAAACTCAGATATGTTTGGATTTGTTATAAGCCTGTGAGTTAGAACACTCTCTGGCTTCAAGCCCAGCCTCTCACTCAAGTCCATGTGGAACATACCAGCACCCTGGCTATAACCATAGCCTTTTTTCCATACTTTTTTCTACAGCAGGATTTACAGTAAAACTCCTCATCATGAATTGCCACTATTGTACTATCTAAAATTTTTCTGCAAACCATGTACAGAAAGCAACAGTGATGAAAACTTCTCCTATCACACTACACCTCTTCTGCATGGTACATGGTACTCTCACAGACCCCACACTTTTTTCCACCTTCCCAGACAGGAATTTTGAGTTGAAAGCAGGACCATGCACCTGGGGTAGGGCTAGTAAAGCAGAGTCGGAGGGAGCATGTGGGAACTATGGGATCATCTGCAATTGACAGTTTACTACTCCTTTCCAATTTGAAAACTTTTTATTTCTTCTTCTTCTTGTCTGATTACAGTGGCTAAGACTTCCAGTACTATGTTAAATAAGAATTGTGAAGGCAGAGATGCCTGTCTTGTTCGTGATCCTAAGCAGAAACACTTTATTTTTTTCCATTAATTATGATGTTGGCTGAGGATTTGTCATATACGGTTTTCATTACACTGAGGAATGTTCCCTTATTCCCACTTTACTGAGAGTCTTACCATAAATGGGTGCTTGATTTCATTAAATGCTTTTTCTGCATCTATTAATATGATCGTGTGTCTTTTATTCTTACTTTTTTTTTTATGTGGTGTATCATGTTTATTGATTTGCAGATATTGTTTAAATTTTGCATCCCCAGAATAAATCCCACTCGATTGTGGTGTATGATCTTTTAATAATCTGATTTAATAATATTTTCTTGAGGATTTTAGAATCTGAATCTGGTTTTAGAATTAGAGTAATGCTGGTCTGGTAAAATGAACTTGGGAGTACTCGCTCCTCTTGAGTTTTTCGGAATAGTCCGAGGATAGGTACTATTTTTTTTTTAATGTTTATTAAAATTCACCTGTGAATCTATTCAGTACAGAACTTTTATTTGCTGGGAGATTTTGATTACTACTTCAATTCTACTAGTTATAATCTGTCTATTCAGATTATCTGATTCTTTCTGTTTCAGTTTTAGAAGATTGTGTGTTTGTATGTCTCTAAGACTTTATCCATTTCTTCCAAATTGTCCAACATGTTGGTATATGGTTGGTATATGTTGTTCCTCATATTTTCTTACAATATTTTACATTTCTTTGACGTCAGTTACTATTTCTCATTTTTTATTTCTTTTTATTTATTTTTTATTTTATTTTTGTTACAGATGTTTCACCTTTTTTTCCCCATTGACATGCTCCACCTATCTGCCCCACCCGGTCCCCAGCTTTGTTGTCCGTGTTCATTGGTTATGCGTACATGCATATAAGTCCTGTGGTTTATCTCTTCCCTCCCCCCACCACCCCCTCTTCTGAGGGTTCTCAGTCTGTACCCTACTTCCACGTCTCTGGGTCTACTCAATTCCTTAGACTGTTATGTTCATTATATTCCACAAATAAGTGATATCATGTGGTATTTGCCTTTTTTCCCTTGGCTTGTTTAGCTTAGAATAATACTTTCCAGGTCCCTGCATGTATTCTCAAAGGAAAGAAATCTTTCCTTCTTACAGCTTCATAGTACTCCATTGTGTATATGTACCACCGCTTTTTTATCCATTCATCTACTGATGGACACTTGGGTAGTTTCCAGATCTTAGCTACGATAATAGTGCTGCTGTGAACATGGGGGTACATATATTCCTTCTGATTGGTGTTTCAGTCTTCTTAGGGTATATTTATACAAGTGGGATCACTGGGTCAAATGGCAATTCAATTTTGAATTTTTTGAGGTAACACCATATAGTTTTCCATAGTGGCTGCACCAGTCTGCATTCCCATCAGCAATGTGCTAGAGTCCCCTTTTCTCCACACCCTCGCCAACACTTGTTGTTTGATGATTTGTTGATGGCGATCTTTCTGACAGGTGTGAGGTGATACCTCATTGTTGTTTTAATTTGCATCTCTCTGATGATTAGTGATATTGAGCATTTCTTCATATGATACTTGGCCATTTGTATGTCCTTTTTAAGAGGTGTCTATTTAGCTCCTCTACCCATTTTCTAATTGGGTTCTTTGTCTTCTTTTTGTTGAGTTGTATGAGCACTCTCTATATATTGGAAACTAACCCCTTATCTGATGTATTATTGGCAATGATGTTCTCGCATACAGTGGGTTGCTGTTTCATTTTGATGTTTGTTTTTTCTTTTGCTGTGCAGAAGCTTTTGAGTTTGATGAAGTCCCATGTGTTCATTTTTTTGTTTGTCTGTTTCTGTTACCTTTGGTGATGTATCAGTAAAAATTCTGCTACGTATGATGTCTGAAATTTTATTGCCTACATTTTCCTCTAAGATTTTCATGGATTCACGGGTAACATTTAAGTCTTTTATCCATTTTGAGTTTATTTTTGTGTATGGTGTAAGTTGATGGTCTAGTTTGATTTTTTTGCATGTAGCTGTCTAATTTTCCCAACACCATTTATTAAGGAGGCTGTCTTTACTCCATTGTACGCTTTTGCCTCCTTTGTAAACATTAATAGAGCATAATGTCTTGGGTCCATTTCTAGCTTCTCTGTTCTGTTCCACTGGTCTATATTCCTGTTCATGTGCCAGTACCAGGCTGTTTTAATTACAGAAGTTTTGCCCTGGCCGGTTTTGCTCAGTGGTTAGAACATCGGCCTGCGGTCCAGAGAGACCCGGTTCAGTTCCTGCTAAGTGCACATACCTTGGTTGCAGTTTGTCCCAACTCTGGTTGGGTTGTGTGGGTAGCAACCACTCGACGTGTCTCTCTCATGTCAATTTCTCTCTCTCTCTCTCCCTGCCACTCTATCTGACAAAAAATAGAAAAATGTCCTCGGGTAAGGATAAAAAAAAAAAAATACAGTAGCTTTATAGTATAACCTGATATCTGGTATTGTGATCCCACCTACTTTGTCCTTCTTTTTCTAGATTACTGTGGCTATTCGGGGTCTTTTTTGGTTCCATATAAACTTTTGAAGTATTTATTCTAGTTCTGTAAAATATGTCGTTGGTATTTTGATGGAGATTGCATTGAATCTATAGATTGCTTTGGGTAATATAGACATTTTAATGATGTTAATTCTTCCAATCCATGAACAAAGTATGTGCTTCAACTTTTTTATATCTTCCTCTATTTCATTTTTCAATATCCTGTAGTTTTCTGCAAATAGGTCCTTTACTTCTTTGGTTAAGTTTATTCCTAGGTATCTAATTTTTTTGCTGCAATGGTAAGTGTAATTGTTTTATCACTTTCTCTTATTGTGAGTTCATGGTGTGTAAAAATGGCGTAGATTTTTTGACGTTAATTTTGTATCCTGCTACATTGCCAAATTCATTTATTAAGTTAGTAGATTTTTGATGGAGTCTTTAGGGTTTTCTATGTATGATATCATGCCATCTGCGAATAATGACAGTTTCACTTCCTCCTTTCCAATTTGGATCCCTTTTATTTTTACTTCATGTCTGATTGCTATGACTAAGACTTCCAGTACTAGGTTAAATAAGAGTGGCAAAAGTGGCCATCCCTGTCTTGTTCCTGTTCTTAAGGGAAATGCTTTTACTTTTTGCCCATTGAGTATGATGTTGGCTCTAGGTCTTTCATATATGGCCTTTATTATGTCGAGATATGATCCCTTTATTCTCATATTACTGAGCATTTTTATCAGAAATGGGTGCTGGATTTTGTCAAATGCTTTTTCAGCATCTATTGATATGATCATGTGGTTTTTATTCTTCATTAATTTTGTGGTGTATCTCATTTATTGATTTGCGAATATTGTACCAACCCTGCATCACTGGGATGAATCCCACTTGGTCATGGTAAATAATTTTTTTGATGTATTGCTGGAATCAATTTGCTAGTATTTTGTTCAGGATTTTGGCATCTATGTTCATCAGGGATATTGGCCTGTCGTTTTTTGTTTTTGTTTTTTTTTCTTTGTGGTGTCTTTTTCTGGTTTTGGAATTAGAATTATGCTGGCCTCATAAAACAAATTTGGAAGTCTTCCTTCTTCATGAATTTTTTGAAATAGTTTGAGGAGAATGGTTGTTAGTTCTTCTTTGAATGTTCACTAAAACTCCCCCGTGAAGCCATCTGGGCCTGGGCTATTGTTTGCTGGGAGAGTCTTGATTACCTCTTAAATTTCCCAAGTTGTTACTGGTCTGTTCAAGTTTTCTCTTTCTGGTCCAGTTTTGGGAGACTATGTGTTTCTAGAAATTTGTCAGTTTTGCTTAGATTGTCAAATTTGTTGTTATATAATTGTTCATAATAGTTATTAAAGATCTTTTGTATTACTGTGATGTCAGTTGTTACTTCTCCTCTTTCAATTCTCATTTTGTGTATTTGGGTTCTCTTTCTTTGTTTCTTGGTGAGTCTAGGTAAGCCTCCCTCAATCTAGTTTATCTTTTCGAAAAACCAGCTCATTGTTTTCTTGATCCTTTAAATTGTTTTTTGGTCTCTATGTCATTTATTTCTGCTCTGATTTTTACTATTTCCTTCCTTCTACTTGCTCTGGGATTTTCTTTTTGTTTGCTTTCTCGTTCTTCAAGTTGTGAGGTTAGATAGTTTATTAGAAATTTTTCTTGCTTTTGAGGTAGGCCTGTAGTGCTATGAACTTTCCTCTCAGAATTGCTTTTGCGGGATTCCATAGATTTTGTGTTGTTGTGTGTTCATTTTCATTGGTTTCCAAGAAATTTTTAATTTCTTTTTGATCTTCTTGGTAACCCATTTATTGTTTAACAACATGCTACTTAGCTTCCATGTGTTCCAATATCTTTGTACGTTCTTGTTGCAATTTATTTCTACTTTTAGGCCATTGTGATCTGAGGAGATGCTTGATATGATTTCAATCTTCTTGAACATGTAGAGAATTAGTTTGTGTCCTAACTTGTGGTCTATGTTTGAGAATGTCTCATGTGCACTTGAGAAAAATGTGAATTCTGTAGTTTTGGGGTGTAATTCTCTGTAGGTATCTATTGAATCCATTTGGTCTAGTGCTTCATTTAGAGTCTCTGTTTCCTTGCTAATGTTTTTTCTAGAGGATCTATCCAGTGATGTCAGCAGAATGTTGAAGTCCCCTGCTATGGTTGTATTGCTGTTGATTTCTCTTTTGAAGTCCTCCAGAAGATTTTTAATATATTTTGGTGCTCCTATATTTGGTGCTTATATGTTTATCAAGATTATATCTTCCTGTTTGATAGATCCTTTCTATATTATATAGTATCCTTCTTTGTCTCTAGTTATGGTCTTCATTTTGAAATCTATTTTATCAGATATGAGTATTGCTACCTCAGCTTTTTTTTCCTTTCCATTTGCTTGGAAGATTTTTTTCTATCCCTTCACTTTGAATCTTTGTGAGTCTTTTGTTGTGAGGTGTGTCTCTTGTAAACAACATATATATGAGTAATACTTTCTTATCCAATCAGCTACTCTGTGTCTTTTTATGGGAGCATCCATTCCATTTATATTTAAGGTGATTATTGATATGTACTAATTATTGCAAATTTTGTTTCGTGTGGTTCTATTTTTCTTTTTATTTCTTCTACTAATTATAGCAGTCCTTTTAACATTTCTTGTATTGCTGGCTTGGTGTTAATATATTCCCTCAGTCTTTTTTTTTTTGGTCTGGGGAGCTCTTTTTTGACCTTCTAATTTGAATGATAACCTTGCTGTGTAGAGTAGTCTTGAATTAAGATCCTTGTTTTTTATGACCTTCTGGCCTATCGTGTTTCTGTTAATAAGTCAGCTGAGAGCCTTATTGGGGTTTCTTTGTAGGTTACCTATTGCTTATCTCTTGCTGCCTTTAGAATTCTCTCTTTGTCTTTAATTTTTGGCATTTTAATTATTATGTGTCTTGGTATGGGCCTGTTTGGGTTCTTCTTACTTGGGGCTCTCTGTGCTTCTTGAACTTGAATGCCTTCTTCCTTCACCAATTTAGGGAAGTTTTCTGTCACTGTTTCTTCAAATATATTCTCTAACTCTTGCTCATTTTCTTCTTCTTTGGGGACTCCTATGATGCGAATATTATTACATTTCCAGTTGTCCCAGAGTTCTCTTAAGCTGTCTTCCTGTTTTTTGTTTTTTCCTTTTTGTTTTCTGATTGGTTGATTTTTTCTACCCTGTCTTCTAAGTCACTAATCCGTTCCTCAGTTTCCTGTACTCTGCTGTTTAGTCCTTCCAATATGTTCTTTGTTTCTTCTATGTCAGTCTTCATTTCTTCTTGGTGCTTTTTAAATTTCCAGTTGGTTAATTTTCAACATTTGTATGTCTTTACTCATGGTGTTGTTGTCCTTACTCATGATGTTGAGCTTCCTTCAAGATCATGGCTCTGAATTCCAGCTCTGTTAACTTGCTTAACTGCATTTCATTTATCTCATATTTGGTAGAGGTCTCTTGTTCTTTCATTTGGCTAGTTGTTTCTGTGTTTCACCATTTTGGCTATCACAGTGGGCTTTGGAGCCTGCCAAATCTTCCCTGTGATTGTTGGTGTTCTGCTGTTTGTTGCTCCCTGTCCTGGTTTTGGATGAATGAGCGAGGACCCACTTTAAACACCACTGTCAAGTCTTGCTTTTCTGGTTAGAGTTGCTAGCCCAGGAATGGTTCAGTTATTCTCTGGTGTTTTGCCTGGAGCCTATCAGTAGTGGTTACTTGAAGAGCCTTGGGTTCTTAGTTGAATGAAAACCTCCTTCAGGTGTTCAGTGTATGGAGATTTTCGGAGGGTAGCACAGATGCTGGTTTTTAATGGGCCTCACTTTGCATTTCAATGGCCACCTGGTGGGGTTGAATCCCTGAGGGAGGGATCGACACCTCTACCCCAGAAGGAGTAAGATGGCCACCATCCTGTGTGGCCGCAATTTAGCAAAACTCTGAGCACCCTCCAAATTCCAAGTTTCCCACACAGTTCTAGTCCAGTCCACCCTCCCTCTGCCAGACCCCATGGTGAGTGCCTGTGGCTATTTTAGTGCTCTGTCCAGGCTCTGTGCTGTGCAGCTGCTTGGGAGTTTAATCCTGAGGGCTCTGCTCACAGCTAAGACCTCTGCTTTCCATAGGCTCCCAGCCCCCTTCTCGCACCTCCGTAACTCTACCATTGTTGATTCAGGGTTATACGGACCTTGCAAGCTGCTTTTATGTTGCCTTTTCCCAAAGATTTGTCTTTATTTTAGTTGTAATTCCAGTTTGGTCCTGGGAAATGATCTGTGTAGCTTCCATTCATTCCGCTGCCATTTTGGAATTCTCTCACTCCTTTTTTTTTTCTGATGTTATTTATTTGGGTTTTCTCTTTTTTTTCTTGATAAATCTGGTTAAAGATTTGCAATCCTTTTTATCTTTTTAAAGAAACAGCTCTTTGTTTCATTGATCTTTCGTATTGTTTTTAATACTTTATTTTGTTTATTTGTGCTCTAATCTATATTATTTATTTTCTTCTACTCTGGGCTTTGTTTGCTGTTCTCTTCTCAAGTTCCTTTAAATATAAAGTTTGATTTTTTTAGTTGAGATTTTTCTTTTTGCCTGCAATAGGCCCATCACACTATGAATTTTCCTTGTAGGAATTCTTTTGCCATGTCCCATATGTTTGGGGTTGTTGCGCTCTTATTTTCATGTTCTTCAAGGTATGTTGTGATTTCTTCTTTGATGTCATTGTTAACCCATTCATTACTTAGTAACATGGTATTTATTCTCCATAGCTTTGTATATTTTTCAATGTTTCTCTTGTAATTGATTTCTAGTTTTATACCATTATGGTAAGAGAAGATTCTTTTTTTTTTTTTTTTTTTTTTAAATCCTCACCTTGAGGTATGTTTATTGATGAGAGAGAGAGAGAGCAACATCAGTCGGTTGCCTCCCATATGTGCTCTGATTAGGGATCAATCCTGCAACCTGGGTATTTGCCCTGATGGTTGTAGTTCTTGCTTGAAATCATTGTGAATATTTTATGCCAATCCCCTTTTTCCTGAAATGTGAAATGTTTCTGTTAAGAAATCAGTTGAGCCCTGGCCAGTTTGGCTCAGCGGTTAGAGCGTCGGCCTGTGGTCCGGAGAGACCCGGGTTCGGTTCCCGCTAAGGGCACGTACTTCGGTTGCAGTTTGTCCCCGGCCCTGGTTGGTCGTGCGGGTGGCAGCCACTCGATGTGTCCCTTTACGTCGATGTTTCTCTCTCTCTCTCCCTTCCTCTCTCTCCCTCCCACTCTATCAGTAAAAAAATTGGAAAAATATCCTCGGGTGAGGATAAAAAAAAAAAAAAAAGAAAAAGAAATCAGTTGACAGGTTTTTGGTAGCTTCCTTATAGGAATCTATCATTCTTTTGAAACTCTTAAGGTTCGCTCTTTGTCTTTTACCTTTCTCATTTTAATTATGAAGTGATTTGATGTGGGCCTCTTTGTGTTCATCTTGTTTGGAACTTTCTATATTTTCTGGACTTGTGTGTCTTTCACCTTTCCCAGGTTAGCGAATATTTTGGTCATTATTTCTTCAAATAGGTTCTTAATCTCTCTCTCTCTCTTTCTCTCTCTCTCTCTCTCTCTCTCTCTCTCTCTCGTCTCTCCCTCTCCTCCGTCTGGTACCCCTATGATGCAGATGTTGTTACACTTCATATTGCCCCAAAATTCCTTTAAACTATCATCATTTTTTTTAAAAATTCTGATGATGGAGTGTGAGCTGCTATGCAGGTGCTGACAACAGGAAGCAAAATTAGAGTCATCAGGGTTTGGTACCTGTCAAGATCTCCCTTTGGAGATGCCACTTGTGAAGCTTATTGGATTTTACTCTTATGTTGTCTGAAACTGGCCACTGGGTGTGTTTGTTCTGGGCCTCTTGGGAGTCACACTGGTGCAGGCCATATAAGATGCTGCCTGTGACTGGCCTTTGGCAGCTTCTTTGGAGCAGTCTCTATGTGGCCTCTTCTTTAAGTCCTTGGTTATAAGACTTCTCTTCAGCTAGTCTTCAGTTGGTTATTTATGATGACTGTTCTAAAACTTAGTTGTAATTCCAGTTTGGTCCTAGTAGCAAGTGAGTGTAGCTTCCATCTACTTGGTTACCATCTTTGATCTCCTTGTGGGTTTTTTATAATTACAGTATTTTAATGGAACTAAATTATGTACATTGGATAGTACTTTATGGTTTGTAGATTTTGACAGCAAAGTTATGTACAACATGAAGAACAAAAACTTGGTGACTCTTTTAAAATCTACTGACTAATGTATATTACTTTATTTTTAAATCTAAACAAATGTCTTTATACTGAAAATTCATTATTTAAATTCCCATTTTGAGAATATGGATATTTTTAAACAGCTTATAATTGCTGTGAACAACAGCATCACTATTTGAATAGCTAATATGTAGGCCCAGTTTTGAAGTCCAGTCTTATCATAGTTGGAGCCTGAAGAAGGACAGAACAGTGAATTTACTCTCCCATTTTAAGAAATCTTTAATCCGTCAAGTTTCACAAGAAGTCCTAAGCAGACTTGTCAGCAGGTCCAACCTGGCAGCTAGTGAACAGGAACACACACAGCCTCAACAGTGTTCTGGGTAGCAGTGTGCCAAAATAAAATATGTACCAATAAACAGAACACTGATGTTGTGGCTTACTAGACTGCTATAATAAATGTTTCAGTTATCCATTGCTGTGTAACAAACCATCCAGAAACTTAGTAACTTAACAACAATCATTTATTTTGCTTACACATTACAGTTTGGGGAGGGCTTGGCTGGAAAGCTAGTCTCTACTCAGGGTAGCTAGATTGAACATGTAGGATCAAGCCATTTAAGGTAGTTCACTCCAAGGCTGACAAGTTGGTTTTGGCTGCTGGCCTGGAATTTAGCCAGGGCTGTCAGCTGAGTGCTTTAGTTCTTTTTGATGTGGGTTGTTGGGGCTTCCTCACAGTTCAACAACAAGTAGAAACTACAAAGCTATGATCTAGCCTCAGAAGTGCAAGAACATTACTTCTGTCTAGCAACTCAATAAGGCCAGTCTATTTTTAAAAGGAGAACTAGATTCTATCACACAAAGGGAGGAGTAGCCAAAAATGTTACAATCTTTAAACTAACGAAGCAAAGTATGACATTGAGGCTCCTTGCCCTGGTAGAGGGGTTACTAATATGCCAAGAGTCTTGCACAATGCACTTGAAGCAAGTTTCCTTATTGTAAATGACACTACATCTACCACCAACCTCTAACATATAGGTAGCATGTACTAGCGCCAGGCAATAGACTAAATGCTTTCTAAGTATTTTTAAAGTGCCATTCTCATTATAGTCCTTTTAGGTGAATGATGATATTATCTGAGGCATAGAGAAGTTAAATTGCATAGCTAGTTGGTGGTAAATCTGAAGTTCAGATGCAGACATGCCACGTTGCATATTCTTAAGCTCTGTACGGTATCATTTCATGTAAATATTCTTAGCTCTCTTCCTCTTTTGACAACCAGGCAATCAAAATACTACTTAATCTGCTTCACTTAAGGCACCTATGAAGTGACTTAATTGAATACAGCAGTCTGGTAACTAAGAGTTCCTTATTTATTTATTTATTTATTTATTCATTCATTCATTTATTCATTCATTTATTTATTTAATCCTTACCCGAGGACAGCTGGCGGGAGAGTGGGAGGGAGAAAGAGAGAGAAACATCGATGTGAGAGAGACACATTGAGTGGTTGCCACCCACATGACCCCAACTGGGGCCGGGGACAAACTGCAATAGAGGTACGCGCCCTTAGTGAGAACCAAACCCAGGACTCTCCGGTCTGCGGGCCAATGCTCTAACCGCTGAGCCACACCGGCCAGGGCAAGAGTTCTTTTTTTAAAAAAAAATCACCTTGTGAAAGTAGTAGAGACTTGGAAGTGCCATAAACATAGAGTTCTGTGTTGAGTGTAGGCACAACTGACACGCAGAAACCCAATCCAAATTGTCCTGCAATAGATGTCCAAGAAAGCAAGAGAAGTTGGGATACCCAGTGGGGTTGCCAATCAAGGATGTTGGTCAGCAGCCAAGTCACTGAGAAGTAATAAAGTTGAAGTAAAAAAAATGTGAACAAGAGTCAGGTCTGATCATTGAAACAGAAAAATAAACCACTTTATCACTAACCTCTTCAACATTTATTGTTATTCTAACAGGTGTGAGGTGGTTTCTCATTGAAGTTTTGATTTGCATTGCCCTAATAGCTAGTGGAGTCCTTTATTCACTGCTGATGGCAATGTAAACTGGTACAGTCATTATGGAAAACAGTATGGTGGCTCCCCACAAAAATAAGAATAGTTACCACGTGACCCAGCAATCCTCCTTGTTATCTACCCAAAAATGTTGAAAACATATATTTGCAAAGATATATGTACCTCTGTGTTCATTGTTGCATTATTCATGTTGGCCAAGACATGGCAACAACCATTTCTTTGATAGAAAATTGGATAAAGAAGATGTGTAATACCACTCAGCCATAAGAAAAGATGAAATACTGCCATTTGTGGCAACATGGATGGACCTTGAGAATACTATGTTAAGGGATATAAGTCAGTCAGAAAAAGCTAAGAATCATATGATTCACTCGTATGTAGGATATAAATCTGAAACTGATAGACACAGACAGTAGTATGGGGGTTACCAGAGGGAAGAGGTTGGGGGTTAGTAAAGGATAATGGGGCCAAATATATGGTAACTGAAGATGATTTGACTTTGGGTGGTGGGTGCACAGTACAATATACAGATGATGTATCATAGAAATATATACTTGAAACCTACATGATATGACCTTATTAACCAATATCACCACAATCATTTTAATAAAAGAAAAGAAAAAGAAACCAAAGAATAATTAGTGAGGTGAGAATTTTTGTTCTATTGACTTTGTAAACTTCAGCTATTCTCCTTTTCTAAATTCCTGACTCTTCTGAAACAACCTGCACTCATCCAGAACTTCTAACCTAATGTTTATCTAGTCTGTAAATTCTGTTGTTAGGCCCCTCAGATACTTCAATTTACTTGTAGAGTGAATATTTCTGCATGCACTGAAGGCCATATCATATTCAAAAATTACATTTCTCTGCTCATTTATAGTAAAATTCAAAAGTGTATGCTAACAAAAAATATTTTGGCTTGAGATAGTTTATTACACATAAAAAATATGATCTGAGTAAAGAAAAAGTGTTTAATGCTCTGATTAAACCCAATTACACGGAGAAGAAAAAATGGCGGCGAAGTGAATGGAGCGACCCAGACCGTCTCCCAAGACCAAACTGGATTTACAACGAAAATAAAGGCAAACCGTCAGGAAAGGGCAGCCGAAAGACATCTTGGAGGACCACTTAACCAGAAACACCCACTCAGTCCTGGTAGGCTTGCGAGGACGGGAGAGGGGACTGAGAGCCCAGGGTCCGCAGCGGCCTGGGCAGGGGCCAGCGAACTAGACGGGAAGTTAACTCTACCATCTTTCTTCCCACCGTGCACGGCCCTGGGAACTCTGTAGCTGGCTAGGCTCTCCGCTGAAGCCGCACAGACTCCTGGCCCCCAGGGAACTGGGCGGGACCAGGGAACTCGGAGGGACCGGGGAAGGCAGCGGAAAGTGAACTCTACCTTCTCCCTCCCCGCCGTGCACGGCCCTGGAAACTCTGTAGCCGCTAAAGCCACACAGACTCACGGCCCCCAGGGAACTCGGCGGGACCAGGGAACGCGGCGGAAAGTTAACTCTACCGTCTCCCTTCCCGCCGTGCACGGCCCTGGAAACTCTGTAGCGGGCTAAACTCTCCGCTGAAGCCGCACAGACTCCTGGCCCCCAGGGAAGTGGGCGGGACCAGGGAACTCGGCAGGACCGGGGAACTCAGCGGGAAATTATTCCCACCGCCTCCCTTGCCACCCTGCATGGGCCCTCCTAACGCTATAGCCTGCTAAACTCTCGGCTGGAGCCACACAGACTCCCGGAGAACAGGGGACTTGGCGGGATTAAAGTGGGTCCTCCCTGGTGCATCCAAACCCAGGAGAGGGAGCCACAAACAGCAAAACACCAACACCCACTGGGAAAACTTGGCAGACTCCAAAGCCCACTGTGATAACGAAAATGGTGAGAAACAGAAACAAAAGCCAAATGAAAGATCAAGAGACCTCTACAGAAGATGAAATAAATGAGGTGCAGTTAAGCAAGTTAACAGAACTAGAATTTAGAGCCATGATGTTGCGGAAGCTCAACAGCATGTGTAAGGACATGAGCAACATGAGTAAAGACATAGAAATGTTGAAAATAAACCATCTGGAAATGAAAAACCAACAGGAAGAAATGAAGAATGACATATCAGAAATGAAAAACACACTGGAAGGTCTAAAAAGCAGAGTAGGGGAAGCTGAGGACCGGATCAGTGAATTAGAGGACAGGCTAGAAGAAATCAACCAATCAGAAAACCAAAAGGAAAAAAAGATTAAAAAACAAGAAGAGAGCTTAAGAGAATTGTGGGACAACTGGAAACGTAGTAATATTCGTATCATAGGAGTCCCTGAAGAAGAAGAAAGTAAGCGAGGGCTAGAGAATATATTCAAAGAAATAGTGACAGAAAACTTCCCTAATTTGGTGAAGGAAGAAGGCATTCAAGTTCAAGAAGCTCAGAGAGCCCCAAGTAAGAAGAACCCAAACAGGCCCACACCAAGACACATAGTAATTAAAATGCCAAAAATTAAAGACAAAGAGAGAATCCTAAAAGCAGCAAGAGATAAGCAACAGGTTACCTACAAAGGAACCCCCATAAGGCTCTCAGCTGACTTTTCACAAGAAACATTACAGGCTCGAAGGGAATGGCATGAAGTAATCAAGGTCATGAAAAACAAGGATCTGAATTCAAGACTACTCTACCCAGCAAGGCTATCGTTCAAAATAGAAGGTCAAATAAAGAGCTTCCCAGACAAAATAAGGCTAAGGGAGTACATTAGCACCAAACCAGCACTGCAAGAAATATTAAAAGAACTGCTGTAATTACCAGGAGAAATGGGAAGGAAAATAGAACCACACTAAACAAAAATGGCAATAAATAAGTACATATCAATAACCACCTTAAATGTAAATGGACTGAATGCTCCCATAAAAAGACATAGAGTAGCTGATTGGATAAGAAAGCAAGACTCATCTATATGCTGTTTACAAGAGACCCACCTCACAACAAAAGACTCACATAGATTGAAAGTGAAGGGATGGAAAAAAATCTTTCAAGGAAATGGAAAGGAAAAAAAAGCTGGGGTAGCAATACTGATATCTGATAAAATAAACTTCAGATTGAAGGCCATAACTAGAGACAAAGAATCCCACTACATAATATTGAAAGGATCTATCCAACAGGAAGATATAACCTTGATAAACATATATGCACCCAATATAGGAGCACCAAAATATATTAAAAAACTATTGGAGGACTTCAAAGGAGAAATCGATAGCAATACAATCATAACAGGGGACTTCAACACCCCGCTCACATCACTGGATAGATCCTCTAGACAAAAAATTAGGAAGGAAACAGAGACTCTAAATGAAGCACTAGACCAAATGGATTTAATAGATATCTACAGAGAACTACACCCCAAAACTACAGAATTCACATTCTTCTCAAGTGCACATGGAACATTCTCAAAGATAGACCACAAGTTAGGGCACAAACTAAGTCTCTACAAGTTCAAGAAGATTGAAATTATAACAAACATCTTCTCAGACCACAATGGTATGAAACTAGAAATCAATTGCAAGAAGAACATACAAAGACATTTTAACACATGGAAGCTAAATAGAATGTTATTAAACAATGAATGGGTCACCGAGGAAATCAAGGAAGAAATCAAAAACTTCCTGGAAACCAATGAAAATGAGGACACAACAATACAAAATCTATGGGATGCAGCAAAAGCAGTTCTGAGAGGGAAGTTCATAGCACTACAGGCCTACCTCAAAAAAGAAGAAAAATCTCTAATAGACTACCTAACCTCACAACTTAAAGAACTAGAGAGTAAACAAAAAGAAAACCCCAGAGCAAGTAGAAAAAAGGAAATAGTAAGGATCAGAGCAGAAATAAACGACATAGAGACCAAAAAAACAATCCAGAGGATCAATAAAACAAAGAGCTGGTTTTTCGAAAAGATAAACAAGATTGATGGACCCTTAGCTAGACTCACCAAGAAACAAAGAGAGAGAACCCAAATACATAAAATCAGAAATGAAACAGGAGAGACAACAACTGACCCTACAGAAATACAAAAGATCGTTAACAACTACTATGAAAAATTATACGGCAACAAATTCGAAAATCTAAGCGAAATGGACAAATTTCTAGAAACACATAGTCTCCCAAAACTGGATCAGATAGAGATTGAAAACTTGAACAGACCAATAACAACAGAAGAAATTGAAGATGTAATCAAGACTCTTCCAGCAAACAAAAGCCCAGGCCCGGATGGCTTCACAGGGGAGTATTACCAAACATTCAAAGAAGAACTAATACCCATTCTCCTCAAACTATTTCAAAAAATTCAAGAAGAAGGAAGACTCCCAAACTCGTTTTATAAAGCCAGCATAACTCTAATTCCAAAACCAGAAAAAGACACAACAAAGAAAGAAAACTACAGGCCAATATCCCTGATGAACATAGATGCCAAAATGCTGAACAAAATACTAGCAAATCGAATCCAGCAATACACCAGAAAAATTATCCACCATGACCAGGTGGGATTCATCCCAGGGATGCAAGGCTGGTACAATATTTGCAAATCCATAAATGTGATACACCACATAAATAAATTGAAGAATAAAAACCACATGATCATATCAATAGATGCTGAAAAAGCCTTTGACAAAATCCAGCATCCATTTCTGATAAAAACGCTCAGCAGTGTGGGAATTGAGGGATCATACCTAGACATAATAAAGGCCATATATGAAAGACCTACAGCCAACATCATACTCAATGGGCAAAAACTAAAAGCATTTCCCTTAAGAACAGGAACAAGGCAAGGATGCCCACTTTCGCCACTCCTATTTAACATAGTACTGGAAGTCTTAGCCACAGCAATCAGACAGGAAGAAAAAATAAAAGGGATCCAAATTGGAAAGAAGGAAGTGAAATTGTCATTATTTGCAGATGACATGATACTGTACATAGAAAACCCCAAAGACTCCACCAAAAGCTTACTAGACTTAATAAATGAATTTGGCAAAGTAGCAGGATACAAAATTAACATCAAGAAATCGATGGCATTCTTATACACCAATGATGAACTCACAGAAAGAGAAACTAAGCAAACAATCCCATTTACCATTGTGGCAAAAAAATTAAGATACCTAGGAATAAACTTAACCAAAGAGATAAAGGACCTATTCGCAGAAAACTACAGGTCTTTGAAAAAAGAAATAGAGCAAGATGTAAAAAAGTGGAAGAACATACCCTGTTCATGGATTGGGAGAATTAACATCATTAAAATGTCCATATCACCCAAAGCAATCTATAGATTCAACGCAATCCCCATCAAAATACCAACGGCATACTTCAAAGAATTAGAACAATTACTTCAAAAGTTCATATGGAACCAAAAAAGGCCTCGAATAGCCACAGCAATTTTGAAAAGGAAGAACAAAGTTGGAGGGATCACAATACCAGATTTCAGGTTATACTACAAAGCCACCATAATCAAAACAGCCTGGTACTGGCACAAGAACAGGTATATAGACCAGTGGAACAGAATAGAGAACCCAGAAATGGACCCTAGGCAATATGCTCAATTAATATTTGACAAAGGTGGCAAGAGCATACAGTGGAGTAAGGACAGCCTCTTTAATAAATGGTGCTGGGAAAATTGGACAGCTAATTGCCGAAAAATGAAACTAGACCATCAACTTACACCCTACACCAAAATAAACTCAAAATGGATAAAAGACTTAAATGTAACTCATGAATCCATAAAAATCCTAGAGGAGACTCTGGGCAACAAAATCTCAGACATCATACGCAGCAGAATTTTTACTGATACATCACCTAAGGCAATAGAAACAAAGGAGAAAATGAACACATGGGACTACATCAAACTCAAAAGCTTCTGCACAGCGAAAGATACAATCATCAAAACGGAAAGGCTACCCACTGTATGGGAGAGCATAATTGCCAATGATATATCAGATAAGGGGTTAATTTCCAATACATATAGAGTGCTCATACAACTCCACAAAAGGAAGACAAAGAATCCAATTAAAAAATGGGCAGAGGAACTAAATAGACACTTCTCCAAACAGGACATACAAATGGCTAAGAGACATATGAAGAAATGTTCATCATCACTAATCATCAGAGAGATGCAAATCAAAACAACAATGAGGTATCACCTCACACCTATCAGAATGGCCGCCATCAACAAATCATCAAACAACAAGTGTTGGCGAGGGTGTGGAGAAAAGGGGACTCTAGTACACTGTTGGTGGGAATGCAGACTGGTGCAGCCGCTATGGAAAACAATATGGTGTCACCTCAAAAAATTAAAAATTGATCTCCCATTTGACCCAGTGATCCCACTTCTAGGAATATACCCTATGAAGCATAAAACACCAATCAGAAAGAATATATGTACCCCCATCTTTGTAGCAGCACTATTTACAATCGCTAAGATCTGGAAACAGCCCAAGTGCCCATCAGTAGACGAATGGATTAAAAAGCTGTGGTACATATACACAATGGAGTACTACGCAGCGGTAAGAAAGAAAGATCTCTTATCCTTTGAGACTACATGGAGGGACCTGGAAAGTATCATCCTAAGTGAAACAAGCCAAACAGAGAAATACAAATTTCATATGATCTCACTGATTTGTGGAATATAATGAACATAACAGTTTGAGGACAATCCCCTAAGGAGTGGGGAGGTGAGAGAGGGATGAACCACAGAACTTATATGCATGTATGCATGAACAGTGGACATGGACAACAATCTGGGGAAGGGGCAGGGAGGGAAAGGGGAGGGGGGAATCAGTGGGGGAAAAAAGGAGAATCATTTGTAACAAAAATCAATCAATAAAAAAAATATATAAATAAATAAAAAAAACCAATTACACTAAATTTGTTAATGATATCAAGTTGTACTTGTTCAAAATTCAAAATATTGGGAAAGAATAAAATTACCTTTTGTGTTGTTGCTGCTTTGTGCTCTAGAAATTTAAGGTTTTTTTTTTTTTTTTTTCTACTTGTAACTTTTCTTTGTAATCTTGTACTGTTCCTTTTATGTGAATTTACTGACCCCTTCAGATGCATTCTCATTACGTGTACTTGTATGGTTCATTTAGGTGTCCTTAGACAGATAGAGATCACATAGGTATGCAATGTCCTATCCTTCCTTGAAGTGATGGAGCCATGCATGCCCCAATGGCTTTAGGGGCATTCACTTGTCATGCTGTTGGCTTTTGGCCAACAGAGATTAACAAATTAGTAGAGTATATCTTTGTTGGCCCTATTCTTAGTCTCATTTATGTAATTGATGTCTGGTGGCTTCATTATGGATAATTAACATATCAACTGGGTATCTGAGCCTGGCAAAGTGCTGCTTGTTGTCAGGCCTCAGCAATTAACCATAACATATAAAGCAAGAAAACCTGGACATTCTAACTGGACTGACAGCAAAATCAAGATAGTAGTACAGGAGGCCCCAAGTCAATAACTTTTATAGTTCCTTTGTGTTTAAAATAGTTAATAACAAGTTTGGATTTTTGTTATACTACTTTTCTATAATACAAAAGGTATTTGTTTTGTAAATAACAATGCTCTATGTGGTTTTAAAAATATTTTTAAGTTCCTTTACACAATTAATTTTATTTTCATTGCTTTGTCTCTAATTAAATATACATAAATAAATATAAATGAAATGTATATATTTTTAATCCTCACCTGAGGATATTTTTTTTCCCATTTATCTTCAGACAGAATAGGAGGGGAGACAAGGAGGAAAAGAGAGAGAGAGAGAAAGAGAAAGAGAGAGAGATGGATGTAAGAGGGACACATTGACTGGTTGCCTCCTGCATGACCCGGACCAGGGTGGAGACCAAACTGCAAATGAGGCACGTGCCCTTGACTGGAATTAAACCCACAACTTTTTGGTCCGCGGGCCAATGCTTTAACCCTAAGCAAAACCAGCCAGGGTACAATATACATATTTGTTGGTATCTATGACTAATGGTAATTTTGTCTTAAATAGAACAGATTTTTAAGCCAAAGAAATTACGTATTTGGAGATGGTTTTGATTTTAATGAAATGATTTACTGTCAATTAACTGTCTTACATTGCGAAAAATTTTAGGTTATTTTATAGTCAATCTGAAATTCAAGCTTGAAATTTTCTATTCTAGAGTTGTTCTTATAAAGTGTTATTAGATTACCAGTTGTTAATGATGCAAAACAAAAAAGGGTTAAACACACATATTTCTTACACACTTAGTACTTCTAATTTAAGGTAGGTAATACAGACAGGAATGGTATTGTAACATTTACTACCATAAATAATAATTTAAAGAAATAAGAATTATTTTAAGAAGTAAAAGAAATGTATTCAGATAAATTATATTTGTTGCAAAGGGCATATGTTTTTAGAAGTAGAAAAATAAACCCTAAAAAATCTGTGCACAATTGTTAACCATGACAGAGTGGTTTGTGACAACAATCAAACAACTCCAAAGGAAATGCTCTTTCAATCATTACCTCACTTCCTTGGAAAAACATAAAGTTGACAATCCAGTGTTGCTTTTTATTTTTCTTTTCTTCTTCTTCCTGTTTTTGTTTGTTTTGTTTTGTTTTAGAAAATTATATGTTGTTGAATTCACAGTGCTGGTATGTGCTAATCAAAGTCTATACTCTTTTTTTGTACACATTTTAGATTTAGGCAACAATTAAGTCAGTGATGTAACTTTCTTTTCATTTGACATGTCACAATCTTCAACAAAATAATTAGTCTAGAAAAAATAAGTGTATGTAGTCATAGTACTTTTGTATGCATCGTAAATTTTAATGACAAAAAATACTGTTAATATTTTCAGAACAAACAATTTATAATTTTAAGGTGATAGATTACCTATTCAAGTTTAATATGTTACACAAAATGCTGATAAAAGTACTAAGACAGTCTCCTGAAATTTGTTGTAATATTTAATTTGTTGACATATTTTTAGGGTCAATAATCATAGATAAAAAACAGACTGACAGCTGTTAGAGGAGACGGGTTTTGGAGATGGCTGAAACATGTGAGGGAATTAAGAAACAAAAAAACAAAAACAAAAAAACTCATAGACACGGACAACAATGTGGTGATTACCAGAGAGAAAATGGATTCTGGGGAAGTAGAAGAGGGTATAGTGGGGATAAATGGTGATGGAAGGAGACTTGACTTGGGGTGGTGAACACATAATAGAATATACAGATGATGTATTATGGAATTGTACACCTGAAACCTATATTATTTTATTAACCAATGTAACCCCAATAAATTCACTAAAAAAGAAAAAGACTTATCAAAATAGGATTGCTTCCTCCAAACATTTTATGTGAACTATTTTTCTTTTAATTCACCTTAAAGTTTCAGTCATGGAGTTCCCAATATTAAATGCTCACATTTTATACATAAACTGACTGGGAAAGTTTGAGATTAATGCCCTTGATATACAAAGTCAGTTAAAACAAGGCTTAACAAAAGGTTTAAGTTTAACCATCAGTTATTCCCTTCTCTTAGGACATATTTATTTCACTTTAACTTCTTTGAAGAGCTTTCTTTTACCTGTAAAGCAAGTGTCCTTCTCACACCTCATCAGATTTGACAGGTAGCCGCCATTACCCAGGGATGAATTAAGAAATGAGCTTCACCATTAGGTCACTTGTGATCACACATTTCGATACTGTTATATGTCTGTTGAAATGGTGTAAAATTATAGCTCATACCATCTGATAATTTATTATTTAATTGACAAGGATTCTATCTCTCTTATTATTTATTCTTCTTAAAGGATTTGCATTTTAAAATCATAGGCCTTCTTAAGAAGTAGAGTTTTGAAATGTGAAGCTTCTTTGGGGTTAATAGTGAATGGCTGTGTTTCCTTGTAATTTCTTTGGAGTTTTCCCATTATATCTGTCTTGCTGTTGTTGTTGTTGTTGTTGTTGTTTTCATTGCTGTTATTAGCAGTGTGCTGATAGTCACACTTCAAAATTTATAATATATGGATTTCACAAATTTGGTGAAAACATACTGTTAGAGACAAAGGAGATAATTGTGACTTTTCTTTAATTTCATTCATGAGAAATAGCTTGTTATTTTTCTCCTTTCCAAACTTCTCAACAAACTAATATTTAGATTTAAAGAATGCATAGCCTCGAAAAAAAGCAGTAAGAAAGCATGTATTGAAAATGTTATAAAATACTAGATTAATCAAAGAAAAATAGATGGAAGGTGTCAGTGGTTATGTTAAATTCATTTGTTTATAATCTTTAAGGTCTAATTTCGCAACACAATTTATAAGAATACATCAGTGAGCCCTGGCCGGTTTGGCACAACGGTTAGAGCATCGGCCTGCGGTCCAGAGAGACCCGGGTTCGGTTTCCGCTAAGGGCATGTACCACGGTTGCAGTTTGTACCCGGCCCTGGTTGGGTCATGCAGGATGCAGCCACTCGATGTGTCCCTTTCACGTCGATGTTTCTCTCTCTCTCTTCCTCTCCCTCCCACTCTATCTGAACAACAACAAAAAAGAATACATCAATGAAATAAACACAAGTGTAAAATAAAACGTCAGAAAATTGACTCCTATAAATGAGAGTAGAGAGTAAAGATTAATACAAAATAAGTATATAATGACTATTAAATGACTATTAAATTTGGGATGCAAATTTGTCTTAATCCACTTTACCCTCTTTGTCTACAATAACCTTTTCCTGGGTGATATAATAGACACTTTCCACCACATCACAGTTTTAGTGAATATGATAGTGCTTACCTAAAACAGTTTATTTTAGTACATCCTGATAGAGTAGAAGTATTCCTCCACAGTGCAACAAGGTAAAACTAATTTTATAACAGAACCAAGACAACATGACCCACATATGCAATTTTCTAAGGACTCCTAAGAAACAACCTTAGAATATTTGGAGGAATTAATTGATTGCTTTTCCAAACAAGTTGCCAAATGAGACTTGAACTCTAAACATGTGAAGGTTATTGGGACCTAAAGAACAACTTTGCTGAGTTGTTGACTGTATATAGATCCTATGCCTCAGAGATCAAATGAGAGGCAAACTTTAAGGTTGACGCTTTTTGTAAAAATTAAAGTGCCAACTAAGAATCCTTTTTTTTTTTTTCTTCTCTGAAAAAGAGTACCTATATACAAAGATAGGATTTTTCACAGGACATTAATAAGAAAGGGCATGTGAACAAATTGATCAATTCCCGGTCAGGGCACATGCCCAGGTTGTAGGCCAAATCCTCAGTGCGGGGCATGCAGGAGGTGGCCAGTTGATGTTCTACCTCATCAATGTTTCTATCTCTCTGTTTCTCTCCCTTCTTTTCTCTCTAAAATCAATAAAGGGAATAAATAAATAAATAAATAAATAAACAAACAAACAAACAAACAAGCCAAGAATAACTCATTCATTTATGTTAAGGAAAACGCATAAGAAGTTCAAAGAAGAGATAATGACACTAAAGGATTTTGTGGCATAAGTATTACAAAACAACATAATTATACGATATATATATAAATAATTAAATAATTTACAAGTAGAGAAAAATATGTAGTATAGTTAACTTAAACAGTGTAGTTAATCATAAATGAAAGAGAAAATAATGGTCATTATCATATGAAGATGAAATGTAGCAAAATTTGTGAAGATTAACAGTCCTTGAATGTCACTATCAAACACCACCTGCTGGGTAGGTTACACATTCCACAGAGAGGTGGTGCTCAGGAGCAGTACCTGAATTTGCTTATGAAAAATTGCATAAGATTTGAATTGATAGTATTAAATAGGATCATCATAAACCTAGGCTTTACCCTTTGAAATATATTTCAAATTGGTGGCTTGCAGGCCAAATTCTCATACATTTTTGTTTGACCTCATAATTTTTTAGTTGGTTATCAACATTAAAGCATCTGGCTTCTCTAGAAATAGACAAAGTTCTGGCAACACTAAGCCCACATTTCATGTACCAACATGTCCTTTTAGACTGGACATGCATCTGCCAGTTTGCTGAACTTTTCACCTTGCTTCTTCACTGGGTTAAACATTTATATAGCCTATGTGAGCATTCGGATTAAGACTTCTGATTTAGATATTTGTCTAAGTATCTTACTCGAGAGATCATGTCTATGTGAATACAAGGGAAAGATTCAAATGAAAATTTGAGTATTATTATTGTATGCTTTCTGGTCAATATCTGCCTTTCACAATTTTGGTAAACTCCACAGGGGCAGGTAGCACATCCTATTGTTCACTATGTAGTCTGTAGGACCTGACTTGTTACAAGGGATTAATTAATGTTTCTAAGACCAATGATACTAATGGATTGCCCAAAAATACTAACAACATATTCCTGTTTAAAGTGTACTTTATTTTAGTAGTTAAGACATTAACCATAAAAAGTAGAATTTTTTTGTCCATAACCAAGTGTTTTAAGAATTATCAAATGGCCCTGGCCAGTTTGGCTCAGCGGTTAGAGCGTCGGCCTGCGGTCCGGAGAGACCCGGGTTTGGTTCCCGCTAAGGGCATGTACCTCGGTTGCAGTTTTCCCATTTCCAAAGAATGGGAAAATGTCCTCGGATGAGGATTAAAAAAAAAAAAAAAAAAAAAAAAAAGAATTATCACATGAGCGCTGGCTGGTTTGGCTTGGTAGTTAGAGCATTGGCCTGCAGACCAGAGAGTCCCAGGTTCGGTTCCTGCTAAGGTCATGTACCTCAGTTGCAATTTTTCCCCAGCCACAGTTGGGGTAGTGTGGATGGCAACCACATGATGTGTCTCTCTCACATTGATGTTTCTCTCTCTCTCTTACTCCCTCTCTCCCTTCCACTCTATCTGAAGATAAATGCAAAAGTGTCCTCAGGTGAGGATAAAAAAAAAAAAAAAAAAGGAATTATCTGACCTTGTCATAAGCCAAGGAAATATTTAGTCCTGGTAGTTTTCAAAGGTAAGGAATCAAAATAAAATCTTCCTTATTGATTCCAGTTTGAATTCAATTGGTACTATAAAAAGAATACTAAGTCATTAGAATAAAGACATGCCAAAAGAGCTCATATATATGGTGATTTTTAAATAAGTATTTTAATTGCATTTATTATGAACATATTATTTATAACTTACTTAGGTTAAGGAAAAATGTTGTCAAGATCTTTAATACAGTATCTGATACTGAGTGAGAATTTCATCATTTGTTCATTTGGATAAATCTCCCAATATTCAAAAAGGAGTAGAGGATGTTCAGAGAGTGAAATTCTGCCAGATAGAAACTGAAGCAGAGAGTTTTTCAATTGATATAATAATGAAAAAATTTTGGCCAACCAAGATAAAAAAAAAAAAAAATAGTGTTGAGACCCACTTCGGAAGCCAAAGTCCAGTAAAGCAACATGAGAGATTGGAAGAGTGCCAGACAGAAGAGTCCAAAAGTCCAAATTAACATGAACTTGGTGGGACCAGAAACCTAAGAAGCAGGGTTATGCAAATACAACCAAGAGTAAATGTGGAAGGGTTTAAAGTATTGTCAAGAACAATGTTTCATTCCCAGTTTGTTTTTAAGAAGTGAGTAGATTATGGTACATGGATCGGACAACTAGTTATAAATGGCCAGTAGCAGAAAGATCTTTTGGAATAAATAATGAAGGGTTCTGTGAAGAAGTCATGAGTATCTGTCCTGTTAGATCTACTGGGAAGATAACTAAAACAATCTGAAGTGCCCCTTGACAGTGAAGATTTTCCTATGGAATGCAACAAAGTTCCTTCCTTTGGCTATGCTTTTTCTGGACTCCTTTCAACCTCTGGCTCCACACAGTGATTCCCAGACAACTTCAGACTCTTCTTAAGGTAATCTCAGCCCTACATCCTTACATCACCAATCCAGAATAGTAGAATTTGTATACCTATTATTTCTAAGAAGTCACTCTGAACAGCTTAGCAAAGTGCATACTTTTGAACCAGTCACTGTGGTCAGCTGAATGGTACATGCTGAATAGCAAAGGTTTACATCTAGGCCCATTTCTGAACTAATTATAGTAACCTGGAGGATGACATAAATTGATTGGCTTGAGAGGATTAGTGCCTCCCTGGAGAATTTGGTATGGAATCAGACCAATCCAAACCAAGTGACTGGGAAATTGGGGTACTCAAAAAGAAAAAAAATATAGAATAGATTCTGCATTGGTGAGGAAACCAATAAATGTCCACCATATTAACAGTTTAGCACAAACATTATAATTGTAGTAGTTGGAACATAGCAAAATATTCACAGAATGTCAAGGTGACATTCAATTCAGCAGTTTTGGAGAAGTTGCTGATAAAATTTCTCATGCTCCTTAAGCCAAAAGCAGTTAGAATATTTTTTAGCTATACGTTTAAGGAACTTTGTACTTATCAATAGTAGCTCTTTTTCTTCTCCTTCCCCTTTTTATTCCCTTCCTTCATGTTTTCCTCTTTTTCTTTCCAGTATCATTATTTTTTCTAGAAACTGGATATAATTAACCGTAGTAAGACAGTGCTCAATACTACTTAGTTCTTATTCTAGGTTCTTTAAACTATCTCAGTATTTGTAAATGTGAGAATTCATTTTCCAGTAAAATTGGAAAACTAAAATTTGACATACCAATAAACTTACTCAATGTTGATGTAACTTCACAAAATTTTATATGCAGCATATGGACTTTAATATAACAAAATTTGACCTTTATAAACTAGCATACACATAAACAAAATTACTCTTTTTTCATCTGTCATAACTTATTTATTTATTTATTTTTATTGATTTGAGAGAGAGAGAGAGAAACATTGATTGATTGCCTCCTACATGACTGAGGATCAAATTCACAACCTGTGTGTGCCCTAGACCAGGAATTAAACCTTCCACCTTTTGGTGTATGGGACAAAGCTCCAACCAACTGTGTCACACTTGCCAAGGCTCTCCAAATTTATTTAGTATTGCATCAACAGATCCCCCACCCGAAGCTTTTTACTGTGTAAACAGATTATTTTTCCCCTTAAGATAAAGTAAAAAAACAAAGTTTCCTTCTAGAAAAAAATTTTACTTGGAATTATCAAATTCCAAAGTTTCAGCAGATTAACACTAGGAATAGGTTATGGACAACTCTTATTTAAGTCTTTCTCCTAAGTAGGTAAATTGCAGTATTCACCAAAAGAACACACAGGTTTCTCATTAAATTTTGTTTAATGGGTCTCAAAAATCATTGGCAGATATTTGGTCAAGTTGTTTTCATTAAAAATAATTAATTTCATAAACTAATATCTTAAAAACTGCTGTACCAAAAACAAATGAACAAATGATTCACAAATCATTCTCCTTTCCTTCTGAAGGTTTTATGTTGCATTGTAATCAATAACCAGTTTTTTAATTAAAGTTAAATGGCCAATTGAGACAAACATTTCTGAGGCCATTCTTCCATCACTGGTTAAGACTGGGGTGGCAGGAATTGAGGATAATATTTATTTAGCTTTCTGAGGTTTCTGGGCAGACTTAGTGACTTTTCCAGCTCCAGTTGCCTTCTTGTCCACTGCTTTGATGACAGCCACAGCAATTGTCTGTCTTGTGTTATGAACAGCAAAACAGCCCAGAGGAGGATAGTCAGAGAAGCTCTCAACATACATGAGCTTGCCAGCAACCATATATCTACAAGGGCAGCATCAAAAGATTTTTAAAACTTAGGGCCATTTTCCAGCTTACTCCCAGAGTGATGATAATCTTCTTCTTCAGCTCAGCAAATTTGGCAAGTAATGTGAGCTGTGTGACAATCCTGCACAGGTGCATATTTAGCATTAATTTGACCAGGATAGTTTAGGATAATCACCTGAACTGTGAAGCCAGCTGCTTCCATGAGTGGACTATTTTTGCTGTCACCAGTTACATTGACATTTGACAAACATGTTCTTGACATTAAGCCCACATTGTCCCAAGGAAGAAGAACTTCACTCAAAGCTTTATGGTGCATTTCAACAGGCTTTACTTTAGTTGTGACATTGACTGGAGCAAAGGTGACCTCCATGCTGGGTTTGAAAACACCAGTCTCTACTTGGCACACAGGAACAGTACCATTGCCACCAATTTTCTAGACATCCTGGAGGGGCAGATGCAGGCGCTTGTCAATTGGATGAGTTGGTGGCAGAATGCAATCCAGAGCTTCAAGCAGCGCAGTTCCACTTTGCACTTTCCATCTTTGCAGGTGACTTTCCATCCCTTGAACCAAGGCAGGCTGAACCAGAAATTAGTACAAATGTTACTGGGGCAGGGTTGTACCCAATTTTCATAATGCAGGTACAGACTTCTTTAACAATTGCCTCGTGTCTCTGGTGGTTGTAGGAGAGCTCTGTGGAATCCATTCTGTTAACACCAACAATCAGTTGTTTCACACCCAGTGTATAAGTCAGGAGGGCATGTTCATGGGTCTGCCCATTCTTGCAGATACCTACTTCAAAATCACCAACACCAGCAGCAATAATCAGGAGAGCACAGACAGCCTGAGATATGCCTACAATCATGTGTTTTATAAAGTCTCTGTCCTGGGGCATCAGTGATTGTCACATAATACTTGCTGTCTCAAATTTCTACAGGAAAATATCAATGATGATAACACACTTGCATTCAGCTTTCAGTTTATCCAAGACCCAGACTTATATACTTGAAGGAGCCCTTTCCCATCTCAGCAGCTTCCTTCTCAAATTTTTCTGTGGTTGTTTTGTTGATCCCACTACATTTGTAATTTAGATGCTCAATAGTGGTAGACTTCCTGGAATCTATGTGTCCAATGACAATGATGTTGACATGAGCCTTTTTCTTTCCCATTTTGGCTTAGATTTAGTGCTGGTCTTCATGACACCTATGTTCTGGCAGCAAACTCACTATGTAAAAATATCTCCCTTCCCTTCTTAAACAATTTAGTCCTGAAGTCACTAGGTAGAACAAAAACAAAAGTTATATGTACCAGGAGTGAGATGGAGTGACCCAGAGTACCAGGAGTGGGATGGAGCCCTAGTGACCCAGGGTGTCAGTGTGAGGAAAGCATCTGAAAAAGAGAGATGTACTCATCAGGGTGTTAGAGTCTGACTGTAGACAGAAGGGCATCCACATAGAAGGGCAGCCTGGCACAGATTATAAGAGGCTGAGTGGGCTGAGGACAGTGTCTGTATGTGATGAGTGGCCTGGTGTAGGAAGTCAAAGCCATAGCTTAATAGTAAGGGCATATCTACAGAAAGCTACAGGTGCCAGCGACATGACGGAGACACCCATATGGAAAACAGCCTAGAGCCCAGGCTGTGAGAAGAGGGCATCCAATCAGGAGAATAGTGGGGGCAGTGATGACAAATGAGTTGTATACAGGGAATGTTTCAAATAAGTAAATCTATTAAGGATATGGAAGCTAGATAGCTCATTGTTGAAGGTGCACATATGGAAAGGGAGAACATTTGAATGATCCCTATGTTGTTGGAACAACAGGCATCCTTTTCAATGAATATAGACATAGTTATTGATATGGATATAGAAATAATTATAGATGTAAATATATATAATATATATTCCCTAGCTCTGTTCACTGGGAGGTCCTGGAAACAGCAATAGCCTAAAGCAATTAGTACACCTAGCTACCAGATCTTTCTTTCTAAATACCAGTTTCTTCTGAAAGGAATCTAAGATCTTTGAAGAAATGCCTCATTGTATGTGTGGGGCAAGGAAATTAGAAAATGAACTTTGTGCCAAAAAATAAGAAGCAGTGTACAAGGCCATAGAAACCAACTTGAAGAAGCCTCCACTAGTCATACTGGAGAATCAAATTAATAATTAATAATTACACAGTAAATTTTAAACCATTTAATAAAGAGGAAAATATGAATACACATACATTTACACATATAAATTGACAGTTTGATGAAGAATGGCATATTAATATAGTTTCAAAATAACTTTCAATAAAGTGTTTATTAATTACAAAAATGAAAAGTAAATTTTATAGTGAAGAAGCCAGGCTGATACCACTTTAGTCAAATGATCAAAGTTTAAGAGATACAATAAAATCATGTACCACCTGATAGAATATAATGAGAAAAACAGAGAATTATTTCTGTATTATGTCTGCCAAAGCTGTATAACCTGAAACTAACAATGAGGAAACCAAAATTAAGGGCTATTTACAAAATAACTGGCCCTATAGTCTTCAAATGTGCCAATATCATGAAAATCAAAGAGAAGCTGGAACTGTTCAAGATTAAAGAGACATGAAAACTATTTCACTCTATGATTCTGAACTGGATCCAGAGATCCAGAGGACATTATTAGGACAGTTAACTACACTTGACAGGAGACTGAGTATTAAATAGTGCTAATAATATATCACTGGCAATATCCTGATTTTGATGGCCCCATGGTTATACAGGGAATATTTCGTTTGTAAGAAATACACACTGAACTATTTGGAGATGTTAGGGCATAAGGTCGGTAATTGACTATCTAACAATTCGGAAAAAAAAAAGTACCAGACTTACAACTTTTCTGTACGTTTGTGGCTATGGGAGTATTTTCCCAGATTCTCTAGTAAGAACTGAAATTGACGTTAAGCAAAATAACCATTTATTCAATTCATTTTATTGGACATTTTTAATCTTTTGCAAGTGGCCAGATATCCTCAAATGAAATATGTTAACCATCATTTGAATGGGTCAACCCACAAGGTACAGTAATAATGCAGGAGGGAGAAGTCATCTCTGATGAGTATGATTAAAACAATGCCAAGTAGTCATACTGAAATGTATTGTAATAAATGAAAAAGAGAATTAAGATATTTCAGAATAGGAAAACGGAGCAAAACCTCAAAGGTGAAGTTTAGCTTTCCGTTTTCTTTCTTTTTTTTCCTTGAGAAATTGAGTAGAGAGTTTTTGCATTAACCAAGAGAAGAATGGTGGAAGAGGACTCATAATAGATATTCCTAAATATAGACTTTTTATTTAAAAATTAACACAAAATAAGAAAAGCATTCCAAACTGAGCAGAGGGATAGATTTCCAATAAAAGTCCTGAGTAAATTGGCTACTTGCATTAAAAAGTCACATTTTTCAAAAAATGTTAACTTTTTAATATATTTAATTAAATGTACAATTGTAGTCACCTAATACCTAATCAAAATTATGCTAATATTAATTTAATCTTTGGGTAAGATAATGCTTTAAAATGAAAAGAAATAAAAGAACCCAAAAAAGAAAAGGGGTCAGAATACATAAAAAAATGAAATAAACTGTGACAATAGTTGCCCCCAAAAAATCAATATAATACTCCAAAATAGAAAAATGGGGGGAAACAGTTAACACTTTTTAAAAGAAAATATACAAATGACCAATAAAAATGAAGAAGTTTCAATTCACTAGTAATTTTTAAGCAAATTGCACATAACAGTTATACAATTGTTTTATTAACAACTATTTTAAAATATATTAATATAGGTAATATGAGATAAACACTGGTAATTAAGAAATATTTTTGGTAGAGGAGGGAACAAGGTGTTATACAAAAAGAATAAAATTTGAACATATTTGTAAAGATCCTCTCCTTTCTAATAATTTTTTTATTTATATTAAAAGTTTACTTCCATAGAATTTTTGAGGATTGAGAGGCTCCTCATTAATTAATTTTACATATAAAGTTCTTTAATTTAAATATTGAAATATATTTTTTCTAAAAATAAAAATGTAATTTTTTTTTCTAATTTCAAAAGTAACACACACCTATCATAGTAGATTCCAATAATGTGGAGGAATATTAAGGAAATAATGCAAAATATCAATACTATTATTACCCCCAAAAAACATTAGCATTTTGATATATATCCTTCCAAAAAGTTTGCACTGAAAGTGTTGCTTTTTAAAAGCAATGTTTTGTTGTTGTCGTTATTGTTGCTGTTGTTCTTATTTATTGTCATTGCAGAGATTAGAGCCATAAAAGTTTACATTTTTCAATCCCCAGTTCCCTGGAATCCCCCCCCCCCCATTCCCTGCCCCCTGCATCACACTACTAATCTCATTTCCTACCAAGCACCTTTTATATATTAACCCCATTTAAGCCCTCAAACAATGCTGCTTGGTCAGTATCACCATTCACATGTTAATGGAGAAATCTGAGTCTCCCCAATTGTAATAGTTTTGCAGTTCAGTGATTAAGGTGGAATTGAAGGTCAAGTAAGGTCTGTCAGATTCCAAAGCCCTTGCCCTTCTCTCTATACTATGCTGATCACAGCATTGCAAACTTCAGTTTAGCATTTAAAATGAAATCTGAGTGAGCTGAATGTTACTTACAGCATACTTTGAAAATTACTGGTTACAGTTTGTTGTTACTCTAAACTAAAAGGATATAGAAAAAGTGAAGAGAGTAAGAAGAGATAAATGTCATCTCCATCATTTTTCTAGAGGAAAGAATATGTTTGACTTGTACTTAGAAAATAAATTGCAATATTAAATATATTTAAACATTATGGCTCAAATACAAGTTTTCTATCATAAAATGAAGACACACTAATATTAAAGCAAAAGTATTTAAATACAAAAAATGATATTTTCATTTTCAAAATACCTTCAAGAGACGCTCTAGGATCTCTACCTCTAGAGATATTTGTGTAAAGAACACATATCCACCTATCTTAAACCATTTTTTTTTCTTTATTTTTATTGTTGACATTATTACAAATGTCCTGATTTAACCCCTTGTCGCCCCCTTTCACCCACTCCTGGCCTCCCTCTTCCCTCTGCCCATTATCACACTGTTGTCTGTGACTATAGGACTAATCCCTTCACCTTCTTTCATCCAGTCCTCCCCTGCCTCCTCTTGTCTGACAGCTGTCAGTCTATTTCCTTGCATCCATGTCTCTGTTTATATTTGTTTGTCAGTTTATCTTGTTCATTAGATTCCACAAGTGAGATGATAAGGTATTTATCTTTCTCTGACTGGCTTATTTAATTTGACATAACGACTCTGGCCAGTTTGGCTCAGCGTTTAGAGCGTCAGCCTGCTGTCCAACAAGACCCCGGTTCGGTTCCCGCTAAGGGCACGTAGCTTGATTGCAGTTTGTCCCTGGCCCTGGTTGGTCATGCAGGAGGCAGCCACTCCATGTGTCCCTTTCATGTTGATTTTTCTCTCTCTCTCTTTCTCTCTCTCTCTCTCTCTCTCTCTCTCTCTCTCTCTCTCTCTCTCCCTCCCTCCCTCCCTTCCTCTCTCTCTTCCTCCCATGCTATCTGAACAAAAAAATGGAAAAATGGAAAAAAATGTCCTCGGCTGAGGATAAAAAAAATAATAATAATTAATTTAACATAATAATCTGCAGATCCATCCATGCAGTCGCAAAAGGTAAGGTTTTTATTTTCACAGCCATGTAGAATTCCATTGTGTAAATACACCATGGCTTTTTTTATCCACTCTTCTACTGATGGGTATTTGGATTGTTTCCAGATCTTGGCTTGGCTATTGTAAATAAAGCTGTTATGAACATAGGGGCACATATATTCTTTTGAATTGGTATCTCAGGATTCTTAGAATATATTCCCAGAAGTGAAATCACTGGGTCAAACACAGATGCATTTTTCTTTCTTTTTTTTTTACATTTTTATGAATTTATTTTTGTTACGGATGTTTCTCCTTTTTTTCCCCATTAACACCCCCTCACCATCTCCCCAACCCCATACTTGGCTTTGTTGTCCCTGTCCATCGGATATGTGTACATTCATATAATTTCTGTGGTTTATCTCTTCCCTCCCTCTACCACACCCTCTTCTGAGGGTTGTCAGTCTGTACCCTATTTCCACGTCTCTGGGTCTACCCAAATCCTCAGACTGTTATGCTCATTATATTCCACAAATAAGAGAGATCATGTGGTATTTGTCTTTTTTGCTTGGCTTGTTTCACCTAGGATAGTACTTTCCAGGTCCCTTCATGCCATCTCAAAGGACAAGAGATCTTTCTTTCTTACATCTGCATAGTACTCCATTGTGTATATGTACCACTGCATTTTTATCCATTCGACTACTGATGGACACTTGGGCTGTTTCCAGATCTTAACTATTGTAAATACTGAGGCTATGAACATGGGGGTACATATATTTTTCCTGATTGGCATTTCAGGCTTCTTAGGGTTTATTTATATAAATGGGATCACTGGGTCAAATGGCAATTCAATTTTTAAATATTTGAGGTAACACCATAGTGTTTTCTATACTGGCTGCACCAGTCTGCATTACCCCCAACAGTGTACTACAGTCTCCTTTTCTCCACACTTTTGCCAACATTTGTTATTTGATGATTTGTTGATGGAAAACATTCTGACAGGGTGAGGTGATAACTCATTGTTGTTTAAATTTGCATCTCTCTGATGATTACTGATGTTGAGCATTTCTTCATATGCCCCTTGGCCATTTGTAGGTCCTGTTTGGAGATGAGTCTATTTAGCTCCTCTGCCCATTTTTTAATTGGGTTCTTTTCATTTTGTTGAGTTGTATGAGTACTCTGTATATTTTGGAAATTAACCACTTATCTGATGAATCATTGGCGGCAATGATGCTCTCCCATAGAGTGGGTTGCCATTCCATTTTGATGTTTGTTCCTTTTGATGTGCAGAAGCTTTTTAGTTTGATGTAGTCCCATGTGTTCATTTTTTTCTTTGTTTCTGTTGCCTTAGGTAATATATCAGTAAAAATTCTGCTGCGTATGATATCCGAAATTTCATTGTTTATATTTTCTTCTAAGATTTTTATGGATTCCTGGGTCACATTTAAGTCTTTTATCCATTTTCAGTTTATTCTTGTGTAGGGTGTAAGTAGATGGTCTATTTTCATTTTTTTCAAGTTGTCCAATTTTCCCAACACCATTTACTAAAGAGACTATCTTTATTCCATTGTATGCTCTTGCCTCTTTTGTCAAATATTAATTTAGCATAATATCTTGGGTCCATTTCTGGGTTCTCTGTTCTGTTCCACTGGTCTACATGCCTGTTCTTCTGCTAGTACCAGGCTGTTTTGATTACAGTAGCTTTTTGGTATAACCTGATATCCGGTATTGTGATCCCACGTACTTTGTCCTTCTTTTTCAAGATTGCTGTGCCTATTCGGGTTTTTTTTTGTTCCATATGAACTTTTGAAGTATTTGTTCTAGTTCTGAGAAATATGTCGTTGATATTATGATGAGGATTGTATTGAATCTATAGATTGCTTTGCGTAGTACGGACATTTTAATGATGTTAATTCTTCCAGTCCATGAACAAGGTATGTGCTTCCACTTCTTTATATCTTCCTCTATTTCTTTTTTCAACGTTCCATAGTTTTCTTCAAATAGGTCCTTTACTTCTTTGGTTAAGTTTATTCCTAGGTATCTTAATTTCTCTGCCATGATGTTAAATTTTATTATTTTTTTAGTTTCTCTTTCTGTGAGTTCATCATTGGTGCATAAGAATGCCATCAATTTCTTGATGTTAATTTTGTATCCTGCTACTTTGCCAAATTCATTTATTAAATCTAGTAGATTTTTCATAGAGTTCTTAGGGTTTTTTATGTATAATATCATATCATCTGCAAATAATGACAGTTTCACTTTCTCCTTTTGAATTTGGATCCCTTTTATTTTTAATTCATGTCTGATGACTATGGCTAAGACTTCCAGTACTATGTTAAATAGGAGTGGCGAAAGTGGGCATCCCTGTCTTGTTCCTGTTCTTAAGGAACAGGAATGCTTCTAGTTTCTGCCCATTGAGTATGATGTTGGCTGTAGGTCTTTCATATATGGCCTTTATTATGTCAAGATATGATCCCTTTATTCTCATATTGCTGAGCCTTTTTATCAGAAATGGGTGCTAGATTTTGTCGAATGCTTATTCAGCATCTATTAATATGATCATGTGGTTTTTATTCTTCATTTATTTTTGTGGTATATCACATTTATTGATTTGCAAATATTGTACCAGCCCTGCATGCCTGGGATGAATCCCACTTGGTCATGGTGAATAATTTTTTTGATATATTGCTCTATTTGATTTGCTAGTATTTTGTTCAGGATTTTGGCATCTATGTTCATCAGGGATATTGGCCTGTAGTTTTCTTTCTTTGTAGAGTTTTTTTCTGGTTTTGAAATTAGAATTATGCAGGCCTCATGAAATGAGTTTGGAAATCTTCCTTCTTCTTGAATTTTTTGAAATAGTTTGAGGAGAATGGGTGTTACTTCTTTTTATGTTCGCTAATACTCCTCCTGTGAAGCCATCTGGGCCTAGGCTTTTGTTTGCTGGGAGAGTCATGATTACCTCTTTAATTTTTTTAGTTTTTATTGGTCTGTTCAAGTTTTCTATCTCTTCCTCATTCAGTTTTGGGAGACTATGTGTTTCTAGAAATTAGTCCATTTCACCTAGATTGTTGAAATTGTTGCCATATAATTGTTATAGTAGTTGTTAACAATCTTTTGTATTTCTGGGGTGTCAATTTTTACTTCTCTTCTTTCATTTCTGATTTTATGTATTTGGGTTCTCTCTCTTTGTTTCTTGGTGAGTCTAGCTAAGGGTCCATCAATCTTGTTAACCTTATCAAAAAAACAGCTCTTTGTTTCATCGTTTCTTTGAATTGTTTTTTTGGACTCCATGTAATTTAGTTATGCTCTGATCTTTACAAATTTCTACCTTCTACTTGCTCTGAGGTTTTCTTTTTTTTTTTTGCTTTTTAGTTCTTTATGATGTTGTGAGGTTACATAATCTATTTGAAAGTTTTCTTGTTTCTTAAGGTAGGCCTGTAGTGCTATGAACTTCCCTCTC
The DNA here is from genome assembly GCF_014108415.1 of Molossus molossus. Classification (NCBI taxonomy): domain Eukaryota; kingdom Metazoa; phylum Chordata; class Mammalia; order Chiroptera; family Molossidae; genus Molossus; species Molossus molossus. The sequence goes on from NW_023425401.1 coordinate 74,331,608, forward strand.
AGAACTCCTTCGCTGCATCCCATAGATTTTGTGCGGTTGTATGTTCATTTTCATTGGTTTTCAGGAAGTTTTTAATTTCTTCCTTGATCTCCTCGGTAACCCATTAATTGTTTATCAACATGTTATTTAGCCTCCATGTGTTCAAATATTTTTGCATGTTCCTGTTGCAACTGATTTCTAGTTTCATGCCATTGTGATCTGAGAAGATGCTTGATACAATTTCAGTCTTCTTCAACCTGTAGATATTTAGTTTGTGTCCTATCATGTGGTCCATCTTTGAGAAAGTCTCATGTGCACTTGAGAAGAATATGAATTCTGTAGTTTTGGGGTTTAATTCTCTGTAGATATCTATTAAATCCATTTGGCCTAGTGCTTCATTTAGAGTCTGTGTTTCATTGCTAATTTTTCATCTAGAGGATCTATCCAGTGATGTCAGCGGGGTGTTGAAGTCCCCTGCTATGATTATATTGTTGTCAATTTCTCCTGTGAAGTCCTGGAGATTTTTAACATATGTTGGTGCTTCTACATTGGGTGTATATATGTTGATGAAGGTTATATCTTCCTGTTGGATAGATCCTTTCAATATTATGTAGTGGCCTTCTTTGTCTCTAGTTATGGCCTTCATTTTGAAATCTATTTTATCAGATATGAGTATTGCTATCCCAGCCTTTTTTCCTCTCTGTTTGCTTGAAATATTTTTTTTTCCATCCCTTCACTTTCAACCTATGTGAGTCTGTTGTTGTGAGGTGGGTCTGTTGTAAACAACATATATACAAGTCATGCTTTCATATTCAAACAGCTACTCTGTGTCTTTTTATCTGAGCATTCAATCCATTTAATTTAAGGTGATTATTGATATGTACTAATTATTGTTAATTTTTGTTTAGTGTGGTTCTATTTTTCTTCCTGTTTCTTCTACTAATTATAGCAGTCTTTTAACATTTCTTGTAGTGCTGGTTTGGTATAATTCCCTTAGCCTTTTTTTGTCTGGAAAGCTCTTTATTTGACCTTCTATTTTGAATGATAGCCTTGCTTGATAGAGTAGTCTTGGATTCATATCCTTGTTTTTTATGACCTTGATTACTTCATGCCATTCCATTCTGGCCTGTAGTGTTTCTGTTGAGAAGTCAGCTGAGAGCCTTATTGGGGTTCCTTTGTAGGTAACCTGTTGCTTCACTCTTGCTGCTTTTAGGATTCTCTCTTTGTCTTTAATTTTTGGCATTTTAATTATTATGTGTCTTGATGTGGGCCTGTTTGGGTTCTTCATACTTGGGGCTCTCTGTGCTTATTGAACTTGAATGCCTCTTTCTTCACCAAAATAGGGAAGTTTTCTGTCACTCTTTCTTCAAATATATTATCTAACCCTTGCTCATTTTCTTCTTCTTCAGGGACTCCTATCATGTAACTATTTTTACATTTCCATTTGTCCCACAGTTCTCTTAAGCTGTCTTCTTGTTTTTTAATTAATTTTTCCTTTTTGTTTTCTGATTGGTTGATTTTTTCTACTCTGTCTTCTAAGTCACTGATCGGGTCCTCAGCTTCCTATACTCTGCTGTTTAGTCCTTCCAATATGTTCTTTATTTCTGCTATGCCATTCTTCATTTCTTCTTGGTTATTTTTAATTTCTAATTGGTTGATTTTTAATGTTTCTATGTTTTAACTCATGGTGTTGATGTTCTTCCACATGCTGTTGAGCTTCCTCAAGGTCATGGCTCTGAATTCTAGCTCTGTTAATTTGCTTGACTGCATTTCATTTATCTCATCTTCAGTAGAGGTCTCTTGCTCTTTTAATTGGGATTTGTTTCTTCATTTCACCATTTTGGCTATCTCAGTGTGCTTTGGAGTCTGCCAATTTTTCCCTTCTGCTGTCTATGGCTCCCTCTACTGGGTTTGGATGAGTGTGGGAAATTCCATGTTAAATACCACTGTCAAGTGTTACTTTTTTGGGTAGAGTTGCAAGGTCAAGAATGGTTCAGTTATTCTTTATCTTTTTGCCTGGAGGCTATTAGTGGTGATCACTTGAAGAGCCTTGGGTTCCCATTGAATGAAAAATCCCTCAGGTGTTCTGTGTAGGGGGATTTCCTGAGGGTAGGGCAGATGCTGGTTGTTAATGCATGTCAATTTGCATTTCAATGGTGTTGTGTTGAATCACCAAGGGAGGGGCTGCTGCTTTCCCCCCAGAGCCCTGGGAAATAGTATGATGACCACAGTCCTCTGTGGCTGCAACTCAGCAAAAGCTCTGAGCACCCTCCATATCCCGAGTGTCCCCACATAGTTCCAGTCCAGTCCACTCTCCCTCTGCCTGAGCCCAAGGTGAGTAGCTGTGGCTATTTTAGGACCCTGTCCTGGCTCTGCACTGTGGAGATGCTTGGGAGTTTAACCCCAAAGGTGCTACTCACAGCTAATAGAGCTGCTGTCTGTGAGTTCTTAGCCCCCCTCTCAGGCTTCCACAACCCTATCAGGATCTGTTCAGTGTCACTGGTTATATGGTCCTCGCAAGCTGGTTTTCTGTTGCTTTTTCCTGATGATTTGTCTTTATTTGAGTTGTAATTCTAGTTTGGTCCTGGGAGATGGTCTGTGTAGCTTCCATTCACTCTGCCACCATTTTGACAATAATCACATTTTTAATTTTTTGAGGAATTTCCATACTGTTTTCACAGTGGGTCCACCAATTTGCATTCCCAGCAACAGTGCACTAGGGTTCCCCTTTTTCCACATCCTGGCCAGCATTTGTTTGTTGATTTATTGAAGGTAGCCAGTCTACTTTGTATCCATAGTTTGTGTCTTCCTCCTCTTGCTTGGTTGCACATGGGAAGGACTAAAGATGGGTCAGCAATTGTCTGAAGGCATGCTTGCATTCCTCTCCACCTGCCTCCACCTGCTGTCTGCCTGTTAGGCTCAGACACTGGAGGAGCTTGTGTCAGAATAGGGAACATGGGGCTAATGGATCTCCTGTGAAGGAGTGGGGCCATTCAGGCTTCAGAGAAGGTGATGTGAGTGATCCCCCACTGCAGAGCCACATGAGTCAGTCTGTCCCAGATTTTGGCCTGGCCTTGGCAGGGAGGAGCCCCTAGTAGTCAGCAAGGTGGGGCCTCCAGTGCCCAGAGGTTGGGTCCGCTAGTAGCTGAGGGTGTTTCTATCAGATGTTCCACAAGTGAGATGTGCAGGTCATTTTCACTGGAAATAATTGGGAATGTCCCCACCCCAAAACCAGTCACTGATATCCCGTGAGTTTGCCCTAACTTCTACACCCCAACCTATTCCACTGACTTCTCATCAGGGCTTATGATCCACATGGTGGAGCGAGAGGGATTCCCAGGGTTTGGTAATTGCTTTCCCCCAGGCTGATTCTTCTCGGAGGGCATTTCTTTGCCCAAGAAAGATGACTACTGCAGTATCTGAGAATGATTCAGTATAGGGATGCTGGTGGCTGTCACCCCACATCTCTCCCCAGAGCCACAAACTCCGGAATCTCCTTAGGGTACTCCAGAGCACACTGCTCTTCTTCTGCCAATGCCCCGGGTGAGGGGCTACAAATGAAATTTTGCATGTTGGTCCTTTAAGAGGGTGCTTGTGTATCCAGTGGACTCCACCTCTCCTTAGCGGACAAAAAACTCATGCTTTTCACAACCAGATTCTATGTGGGCACCTCTTCCCAGCTCTAGGACTCTGGGTTATAAAGCCCTGCCTTGGGTTTAGGCCCCATGCTTCTCAGGGGGGAATCTTTCAGAGCTGAAATATCCCTCTGACACCTCAACTACCACCACTGGAGGGGCAGGGTAAGCCCCTTTTGTGTCTCTGCCCTTCCTAGTAGGCTTGCCATGGCTTCTTTTGCAAATCCTTGGTTATTAGACTCTTCTTCAGTTAGTCCACTCCTGGTTATTCAGGGTAATTGTTCCTCAAATTAGTTGTATTTCCAGTTTGGTGCTGGTCCTGGGAGGAGGTGAGTGTAAGATCCACCTAGACCACCACCATCTTGAAAGTCCTCTGATCTTAAACAATTTACACAGTTACATACTGAAATCAGGTTAGAAGTCATTAATGAATTAATCCATCAAGCAAATATTTATTAAGGACCTATTGTGTGCCCAGCAGTATGTGCTGGTATAAACAAGCTGACTCAGATTTAAAGTGTCTTCTAGTTCAATGCAATTACAAAAATCCTGCAGCAGGTCTTATGCAAGTCATTTTGCTTGTTCACTTCTATTTACTCTTCTCCTTACCAACTATATCTATATTTTTGACCTGCTTATTTTGTACAGGTCCACAATCCCTTATCCAAAATCTTTGGGAGATACATTTTAAAATTCAGAGTTCTTTGCATTAAAGAAAGGTGGAGGGGTAAATATTCTGCATATTATGTAACAGTCCCTGTAGAGTCAGGGCAGTATCTTATATTCAAACACAATAACATATCTTTGGTGAAATATATGCATACAAACACTAACATACATATATGGAATTAAATAGTTAACTAATGAAAAAAGAGTACCAGTGTTCTTTACAGTTTTCATAGATTTTTATAAGTTAATAGTCTTCATGTATCTAACAAAGACTCAAATAATTTTTACCATGGAACCTATTTATTGCAGACTATTCTGGGAAACTTGTGTTCTATGGAATAATAGTCTTTGAGAAATGCTATGATAGAGAAATGCTAAGAGTTTGATGGGAGGTAACCCTCTCCTGAGCCTCTCATTTTATACCTGTCTTAGTCCATTCAACTGGTATAACAGAAATCCTATAAACTGAAATGTATTTCTCACCATTCTAGAGACTAGGAAGTCCAAGATCAAGGCACTGACAGATGGGGTATCTGGTGAGGTCTTACTTCCTCAGTGAGGTCCTTCTTCTCAGTTTAACCTCAAGTGACTGAAGGATTGAGGGATCTCTCTGGAGTCTCTTTTGTAAGGGCAAAAATCCAATCATGAGGGTTCCACCGTCATGACCTAATCACTTCTCAAAGACCCCATCTCCAAACACTATCATGTTGGAGATTAGGATTTTTGTATGGGAGAGCACAAATATTAGACATTTGCAAGGGAATTCCTTTGGGACCTAAATACTTCTTACTAGCTAATATAATTTATTAGTCAGAAACTTGTTCTTTGTATTAAGAAGGACCATCTTTTCTCTGCCTTCTTGTATGGGCATTCATTTGCTCTGGAGGGCAATATAAATTCACTAATATAGTATGTAACTTTATGAATGATATTACCATTTATAAAAAGAATAAACAGCTCAGACAAGGGTGAAATTTATTTGAGTAGAGGAAAGAAATAATTAATGAAGAGAGGAGTGCTGATACCAAATGATTATTACTACTCTAAAGTTTTGTCAGTATCTAGTTTCCCTAGAGAAATGTCACTGTTCCATAAATGTAAATAAGAATTTGGAAATAATTTTTGAACATGGAAAAAATATATGCTTTTAGAGAATTTTAAATCAGACCTAAGGTAAATGTCCTACTTTTTAAAAAGTTTGTAAAATATATATTGTACAGTAAATTCCAATTGGCTATATAATAATTTCCTAAATATTATCAGATATTGGTTTTGGAAACAGTGTTTTCTTAGAAATGAAGCACATCAATTGTTTCAGTGAAGAAAAGGAATATACATATTTAAAAATCAAAATCACCTTTTAAAATTAAAGTTTTATCTGTTGTATAATAGATAAACTACTGTGAAGTGTAGTTGCCTGTTTAACTTTATATATGCTTTGATTTTGGCAGTTTAGCTAATTCAAATAAAATTTGTGAAGTTAAGCACTTTCAAGAAAAGGAATAGGAGAACCTAATTTAACCTAGAGTGTCTCTTTTATTCTTCTGTTAGTCATTTGAAGTGCCCTATCAGCTTGAGCTGACCAACTTCAGTCACTTTTACCCTTTTATTATTTTTTCTCTAATGTAAACTGAAATTCCCTGCTGTTCATGGTTTTTAGTGTTTAGCATCATTTAATGAGTAGGTATCATTAAACGTAAAAGGTCCTTTTCTGTGTATATCTGATTAGTTAGCGAAGGAACCAAAGAATTTCTCTTAATATATTTGATGTTGCCCTATTTTACATATAAATGCTTTTTGATGAAGTAGAAAATGGTAATTTTGGTTACAGTAGGATGGATTCTGTCGAGTGAATATGTGGCCTTTTATCAAGTTGTAGAATATAAATTGTTTACAAGTGATTCTATATGATATTTTCCCATCAGATTTAGGTGTATGGATTTCCAAATAATTTATTATACTTTAATTCATTCTATGAAATAATTTAAAAATAGATTCTTTAATATCAAGGTCCATACGAACCTTAATATAAAAGCAATAGTTTAGTGAATATATAACATCAGAAATGAAGTCTTTAATAATAAACTTGCTAAATCAAACAATTTCATACTACACTTCATTGCAGTCTCTTTTAATGATAATAAAGAATAAGTGATCAACTAGTAAAGAAATAGTAGCATTCATTAATTACACACTAGCTGACATTGCTGATATTTTATTATTGGTTCTGATTTTGCTTAGAGGAAGAGAAGATTATCTGTGAGATAAATAGCATCGAGCCAAAATAATGAGGCTAAAATACAAGCAAATGTCAGATAATGTATAATAAGTTACAGATGGAAAGTGTTACATTAACATTGGTGGCACAGCCCTGGCCGGTTTGGCTCAGAGGTTAGAGCGTCCGCCTGCGGTCCGGAGAGGCCCGGGTTCGGTTCCCACTAAGGGCATGTACCTCGGTTGCAGTTTGTCCCCGGCCCTGGTTGGTCGTGCGGGTGGCAGCCACTCGATGTGTCCCTTTCACATCGATGTTTCCCTCTCTCTCTCTTCCTCTCTCTCCCTCCCACTCTGTCTGTACAAAAAATGTCCTCGGATGAGGATTAAAAACAAACAAACAAACAAACAAAAAAACATTGGTGGCACGTAAAAGATATAACAGTGCTGCCTACTGGTAAGAAGTAGTAGTATTTAAAGGGCAAATGAAAATAGGTGTAGTTATGCAGTGTAAGTGATATATGTGGTTACATGAGGTAACTATTATTGATAGTTATGAGCTATAATACTCTTTTCATTAGTATTAAGAAAGTTTTGTGAGAGTGACATGAGACTTTTGGTTTTTATATTTGTAGATTGCTCTCTCTTTGTAATAATATGGTGCCTATACAATTTGTCTTATGAGTGGTCCTTCTTTGATAACCTTGACTTTTTTTATTTTTTACAGTCAATATTTTCAAAATATGTTTAGTTAAAAAATAAGACCTTGCCTATGAAAGACAAATGACGATTTTAATAATAGATAGCTGAATATTTAGATAGTCCAATGATTTATATATGCAGCATTCAACATATAAATCTAATTATAAAAATGAAAATCATACTGCTTTGAAACACTGGTGTCATAATTTTAGCAAATTAAAAACCAAGTGAATCTATATGTAGGTTTTATTTTTCCCTGTTCCTCTTAAAATAAGTTCAAAGTATTTTTTGTGTGTGCTAGAAATGAACGTTTTTGTTAGTTTTATTTTGTCTTATATATTAGTTTATTGCCCAATAAACTAATTTTGTTTATAATCTTGAAAAGTAATTAGTTACTTTAAAATTAACTCAAGTGAAAGTGAAGCATTAATTTTAAAACTATTATTACTTTTATATTTATTGTGCAGTGTTTGTGGTGGTATAACATGATAGACTTAATTAAATGTGATGATTTCATTATTCTGATTTGAATCCTTCTTGCACATATTTTAGCTATATTTTCAGATACCTATTATATAAGACTTATTAAAACACCATACACTTTAAAAACAGTTATAAAATCAGGAAACTTCTCTTTCATCTTGTATAACTTTCTTACTTACATAATGCTGTTTACATACTGAAGAAAATAATCAAGTTAAAACTAAATTAACAAAAAAGAAAAAATGTTCTTAAATATCCTAAATGTGCCTTTGCTTCTAGAGAGATTAAAAAAAATAGGCTGTATTGTTTCTTTCAAGGAATAAATATACTCCCTATGCGTTGATTCTTTTTTCCATATTCCCCTTTTCTTCTTCCCTCCCATGTCTACATGTCTGTCTTTAAATGTGTCTATTCAGTATTTTATCCTATGCTACTTTAGGTGAATATTGCCATTAAATTCTGGTCAAGTAAAATTGGAAGCACGTAAATATTATTTTTTGAGCATTTTATTTCTGCTCATTTTATTAACTTGCACAAAGAGAACAAGTAGGGGTGAGAGGGAGAGGAAAATGAGGCAAAGAATAAGGAAAGAGAATAAGAAAAAAGGTAGAAATAATAGTAAGTGAAATAGAAATAAATCAGATTATCTTGTATGTACATTTTGTGTATCAGAGAAAGGTATAAAGTTTGAAAACTAAATGTGTGAGAAACTGACAATTTCTTTTTAAAATAATTTTAACAATCTGAAAAATAATGAATAGTAAAATATTTATAGAAGGTTTGGTGATATCTGAATGATAACTAGTTTGAATTACAATTTAACTTGCTTTATTAATAAAACAATCAAGTTTCAGACTTCCAAAAAAGTGTTTTAATAGCACAGAAAATAGCAGGGCAATTCCTATATTGAAATGTAGCAATGTTTCTTCTGTGTGAAAGCTTCTGCTAGCTTTATAACATATGCAACAGTGTCAAAACCTGGTACTAACAGTAGATTGCACTGTGGCCTTTATCATCATAGGTTTTTTTCACCTAAAACTGCTAGAAATAATTTTCAGAAAAGGAGAAGAAAAATGCTATACATAATGAGAAGTGCTAGTGCAAATATTATATCACTCTTTTAACAGTATGAATAACCATATGCTAATACTTGGTCCTCAGCAGCCAACAAGAAAAAAAAAAAAAAAAGAATTACATTTATGGGCAAACAGTGTTTTTCTAAAGTATAAATTCTTCTCTATTTTATTTTTGTGATTATTTAATAGTATTTTTGACCTGTGAATCTATTCATGGTATTTTACAAATAATATATGCAAGTTTAGCTCTGACACATTTAAAATTTTTGCTTAAAAGGATATTTAAAATGTTTTAATTCCCAAATATTACTAAACATTTTTTTTTTCTGTTTTATTCCTTATTTAAAATGTAAAGCTGAATTTTTCAGTAATGTTTTATTTGTAAAATTGAACAATTATAATGGTAATTAAAATGCTTTATTTACATATTTGTTTTATTTATTACATTTGCTACTCACATTTGGCATCAAATTATATTTTTTTTGCCCGGCCGGTGTGGCTCAGTGGTTGAGCATTGACCCATGCACCAAGAGGTCGCCAGTTCGATTCCCTGTCAGGGCACATGCCCAGGTTGTGGGCCAAATCCCCAGTGGGGGGTATGCAGGAGGCAGCCAATCGATGTTCTCTCTCATCGATGTTTTTATCTCTCATTCCCTCTTATTTCCTCTCACTCTAAAATAAATACAATTTTTAAAAATTATATTTTTATTTTTGTCATAAAAAGTCATCAAAAACATAGCTTGATTAGCAGATTAGGCTACCCCAACTTATAATAAAATTTTAACCCTTATTTTCTGTCCTGGATTATTTTTAAGTCAAAATTATATTTTGCTGCTATAATTTCTGAAAATCTTAAAATATAAAACATACCAATATTTCAAGTCATATCTTTCACGTTAATAGGTAAATGTTCATGTGTCCAACCCCATGCTAACTAATATAATGAATGTGTGTCTTATCTTTTCACTTCATTGATGATCTCATATTTAAGGAAAAGCACTTTTAATTACAAATTTAAAGTGGCTAGAAGAAACAAATCATCATTTGTGCATCATCTACTTTAGTACTTGTTACTTTTTCTTTATTGTTTTAATGGTAATCTTTGTTGTTACTTTTGCTGTAAATCTAAAGAGTTCTATAATTTTTCATTAATGACAGTCCTTTAAATGTAAGAGTTAGCTATTATTTATTTATTTATTTTGCTTAATTGATATTGATTTAGCAGTTTTGATATCTTTTACTAGAAATGTTTTACCATTATTTAAAGTTTGAGGCAATATTTTTAAGATGAAAAAAAAAATACATTGCCTTAAAGGATGTAATAGTGATTAAATGATTAAAACTTGCTGAATAAATTAAAAAGTTTTATTAACAATATAAATATTTTATTCTGGTTTGCTTTTTTCCCGAGATAATCATACAAATTGGATACTGTCTCTTCACATACTCAATGATATTATTTTTACTTAAGTCAGATCCAAGGATGGAGTATATAAAATGCTAAGCTTAGCTAGATATATAAAAATCTAATTGCTGTATGATAATCTTCCCGCATTGTCCATAAGACAAATATTGTTCTATTTCAGCTTTAAAGAATTCACACAAAAAAAGCAAGTTACTGCCAGTGAAAAATAAATTTTATACATTTTAATGAATATTTTATTGACTCTCTAGCCTTTTTTTTTTTATTCTACCTGAGGACATTTTTGCATCTATCTTTAGATAGAACTGGAGGGAGAGAGTGGGGAACCCAACTTTGATAACAATTTTGATACTTTTATTGCCTAAGGAATATAATTCAGACTCTTCCTTCTGATATTCACGTTCCTCCAATTTCAAATCTAAGTTACCCTTGTGTTTCAACTCCTTACTGACTCATTGAGTAAACTCTTGTCAATCTGAACCATATGCTAGTCTCTAGATACACCTCATCATTATATTTTTAGTTTTGCATCTCTTTGTCTAGAGCATTCTCAAATAGATTTTCTTTTACAGAAATCCTGCTTATTCATTTGCAGACCATTTCAAATCCTGAGATCTCCTCCATATCGTTTCCTTGATCTCCCAAAATGATCTTTCAAAGTTCAGAACTCACACCACATAGCATTTGTACTCTCTTTATGTACTTAATCATATTTTAAATTGTATTCTATGTAAGTTAAACAAGATCCATATGTATATTACTTTATTGGAATTTTCCAGGGCAGAGCCTAGTTTGTGTTTTACAATATATTTCTTTCCTGCCTTCCCACAACACCTAACATGGTACTCTGTATACATAGGATGTTCTGTGAAACAGTTCATTAAAGAGACATTGTGGCATAACAGAAAAAACAGGAATTTGAGTAAAAAAAACAAAACAAAACAAAAAAACACTTGGATTTGAAGACTGGATTAAATATTGTGTGACCCAGAACAACTTAACCTATATGAATTCCAGTTTTCTAAATTTGTAATAAAGGGAATATTATTATCTACTCTTGAGGCTGGATGCAAGGGCTAGAGATAATGTGTATAAAACATTTATAATATGTCTGGGTGTAGTACATGCTAAATAAATATTTGTATTTTTGCTTTATGTAATGAAACATTTTATCATCAGCTATATAAGCTATGGGAGTGCATGTGAGGTTGATCACTACATATATACTAGCAGAGTTCACTTTTGAATAACAGATAGCATGTGTTGTCTTGAGAAAAAAATTACCACTGCCTTTGTAAAGATGTCCTCATTACATTATGGCCACAGATGAGTGGTTCCCTTGTTCGCGTATGTCAACTATTTCCTCTCTGAAATCTCCCTCTCAACAGTAGTGCTACAGCAGTAGGTAAACAATGGATAAATGTAACAATAGTCAGAAAAGAAGACTAATGCCACCTTCATCTATTAAGTATTTGATTTATTTATTCATTTATAAAGCAACAAGTATTTGAAGGCGTTAACTATGTGTAGGTCCTGCTAGTTAGATACAATATTGAACTAGAAACAGATCCCACTCTCAATGAAATATATACATAAATGGTTATGAAATAAGAGGGAAATGGATAAGTTATTAAGGTTATGGTTTAGTTGCAACCTTGGAGCAAAACTCAAGTGATAGCCACCGAAGAAAATTGTGTCTTACAGTTTCACATCCCCAAAGGTAGACAATATTCTCTATCTATCTTGGAGTTAGAATTACTAAACTAATGTAAGAATGTATTTAGGTTGATGGAAAGAAATTCAGATTATTCTCAAACCTGTGTATTTATCAAAATACATAAATGTAAATAAAGTCGTTTTCCCACTCAAGTTCTTCACAATGAAAAATTATACCTTTAACTCAAATTGGCCACACGTTTGAAAGAACATAAAATTCTTTCTGTGCTCTATATTTTTATGTAAGCTTAAACAGAAGATAAGCATAACACTTAATGTATGAATACCCATTTTTTTAATAAAGGATTCACTATACTGCTATAGAACAATGCAGGCAGTTTTCTCATTTTTATGTTTATTAAATTTGTATTTCAGCTTTTTATCTTGCTGCAATTTGGTAAATGCCACTGATTTAGTTTAGATTTTATCGTTACAGTGTTACAGTTTTAATAGCACTGGGCATTTATTCCTGTTAGTTTGTTCTGCTGCTTTCAAGAATGGTATTTAATAAGTGTCCTAGCTCATTTGATGTGTCTTACTTATAGATCCCTTTGCACCAGAGAGAACGACCAAGTATTCTAAAAGCTGACAGTTGTTCAGGGGATTCACAACTGATCATATCCAATTTAGGGGAATTTT